>NC_091221.1:5682746-5720246 GCF_040958095.1 Procambarus clarkii | reverse complement strand
CCAGCCCTCTCTTTCTTGCTTAATCTTTGTCACCTGATCGTAGAATTCTATTAAGGCAAGATTTACCCTCCCTGAACCCATGTTGTTGGGTTGTTACGAAGTTCCTTCTCTCCAGATGTGTTACTAGGTTTTTTCTCACAATCTTCTCCATCACCTTGCATGGTATACAAGTTAAGGACACTGGCCTGTAGTTCAGTGCCTCTTGTCTGTCACCCTTTTTGTATATTGGGACTACATTCGCCGTCTTCCATATTTCTGGTAGGTCTCCCGTCTCCAGTGACTTACTATACACTATGGAGAGTGGCAGGCAAAGTGCCTCTGCACACTCTTTCAGTACCCATGGTGAGATCCCATCTGGACCAACAGCCTTTCTAACATCCAGATCCAACAGGTGTCTCTTGACCTCCTCTCTTGTAATTTCGAACCCTCCCAAGGCCGCCTGGTTCACTGCCCCCTCTCCTATCTAGAGGTTATCTTGAAATGATTTCGGGGCTTTTTAGTGTCCCCGCGGCCCGGTCCTCGACCAGGCCTCCACCCCCAGGAGTACAAGATAGGAGAGTACATACAGGAGATACATACATAGGAGAATACAAGATAGGTCACTCCTAGCGCCGTGACCTCACCTTGTTCTATTGTGAAGACCTCCTGGAACCTGGATGACTCTCTCTCCAGTGTGTGACGACTTCAAGGGTAGTTACTGTGTGTAGCTTCCCTCGTAAGTAAATATATGGAAGATACAATGTCGCTCTCGAAGGCACATGATAGTACCGTACTCACAGAAATCACAATAGATTTCTATCTGCGTCGAAGCGTAGTCTATTAGCGTCTGGGATACTCTCGGTCGTAGTTTCGGGAGTGAGAGTGGTGGCAGAGAAGAGAGAGTGCAGGCAGAGAAGAGAGTGCAGGCAGAGGAGTGAGAGTGCTGGCAGAGAAGAGAGAGTGCAGGCAGAAGAGAGAGAGTGCTGGCAGAGAAGAGAGAGTGCAGGCAGAAGAGAGAGAGTGCAGGCAGAGAAGAGAGTGCAGACAGAGGAGTGAGAGTGCTGGCAGAGAAGAGAGAGTGCAGGCAGAGGAGTGAGAGTGCTGGCAGAGAAGAGAGAGTGCAGGCAGAAGAGAGAGAGAGTGCTGGCAGAGAAGAGAGAGTGCAGGCAGAGGAGTGAGAGTGCTGGCAGAGAAGAGAGAGTGCAGGCAGAGGAGTGAGAGTGCTGGCAGAGAAGAGAGAGTGCAGGCAGAAGAGAGAGAGTGCTGGCAGAGAAGAGAGAGTGCAGGCAGAGGAGTGAGAGTGCTGGCAGATAAGAGAGAGTGCAGGCAGAGGAGTGAGAGTGCTGGCAGAGAAGAGAGAGCTGGCAGAGGAGTGAGAGTGCTGGCAGAGAAGAGAGAGTGCAGGCAGAGGAGTGAGAGTGCTGGCAGAGGAGAGAGAGTGCTGGCAGAGGAGAGAGAGTGCTGGCAGAGGAGAGAGAGTGCTGGCAGAGGAGAGAGAGTGCTGGCAGAGAAGAGAGAGCTGGCAGAGGAGTGAGAGTGCCGGCAGAGAAGAGAGAGCTGGCAGAGGAGAGAGAGTGCTGGCAGAGGAGAGAGAGTGCTGGCAGAGGAGAGAGAGTGCTGGCAGAGAAGAGAGAGCTGGCAGAGGAGTGAGAGTGCCGGCAGAGAAGAGAGAGCTGGCAGAGGAGAGAGAGTGCTGGCAGAGGAGAGAGAGTGCTGGCAGAGGAGAGAGAGTGCTGGCAGAGAAGAGAGAGCTGGCAGAGGAGTGAGAGTGCCGGCAGAGAAGAGAGAGCTGGCAGAGGAGAGAGAGTGCTGGCAGAGAAGAGAGAGTGCTGGCAGAGAAGAGAGAGTGCTGGCAGAGGAGAGAGAGTGCTGGCAGAGGAGAGAGAGTGCTGGCAGAGGAGAGTGCTGGCAGAGGAGAGAGAGTGCTGGCAGAGAAGAGAGAGTGCTGGCAGAGGAGAGAGAGTGCTGGCAGAGAAGAGAGAGTGCTGGCAGAGGAGAGAGAGTGCTGGCAGAGAAGAGAGAGTGCTGGCAGAGGAGTGAGAGTGCTGGCAGGAGAGAGAGAGCTAGTGAGGTTCATCCACTCTCCTCCTGTCCTTGGAGCTCTCTCACTCTCAGGGGAATTAAAACATATTATGTTTAACTATATTTGATATGCAGAATGGCTGGGAGTTCACTCACCAGGACAAGCAGTGGCCGAGCGGAGGTGAAATATATCATGCCAGTGAAAGAGATTTGTACCATTTTGGGCACTGCTGAAGGGCACTGTAGTGTGAGCAACCCTGAGGTGGAGAGGGAAGGTGTAGTGTGAACCAGGGTGTGTGGAAGCCGCCAGGGTGAGTGGTCTAGTGTGTGGCGACACTCTAGGGTGGCGAGGGTGACTGATCTAGTGTGTGGCAACATTCCAGGGTGGGGAGGGTGACTGGTCTAGTGTGTGGCGACACTCAGGGTGGTGAGAGTGACTGGTCTAGTGTGTGGCGACACTCAGGGTGGTGAGAGTGACTGGTCTAGTGTGTGGCAACATTCCAGGGTGGGGAGGGTGACTGGTCTAGTGTGTGGCGACACTCAGGGTGGTGAGAGTGACTGGTCTAGTGTGTGGCGACACTCCAGGGTGGTGAGAGTGACTGGTCTAGTGTGTGGCGACACTCAGGGTGGTGAGAGTGACTGGTCTAGTGTGTGGCGACACTCAGGGTGGTGAGAGTGACTGGTCTAGTGTGTGGCGACACTCCAGGGTGGTGAGAGTGACTGGTCTAGTGTGTGGCGACACTCCAGGGTGGTGAGAGTGACTGGTCTAGTGTGTGGCGACACTCCAGGGTGGCGGGAGTGACTGGTCTAGTGTGTGGCGACACTCAGGGTGGTGAGAGTGACTGGTCTAGTGTGTGGCGACACTCCAGGGTGGTGAGAGTGACTGGTCTAGTGTGTGGCAACACTCAGGGTGGCGAGGGTGACTGATCTAGTGTGTGGCAACACTCAGGGTGGCGAGGGTGACTGATCTAGTGTGTGGCGACACTCAGGGTGGTGAGAGTGACTGGTCTAGTGTGTGGCGACACTCCAGGGTGACTGCGCCTGGCAGACAACACACCCTCCATGGTTACTCCCTCTCTCACCTCTCACTTGTAAGAGGTTATAGCACAAGATGGACCATTAAACAGGGGTGTAGCACAAGATGGACCATTAAACAGGGGTGTAGCACAAGATGGACCAATAAACAGGGGTGTAGCACAAGATGGACCAATAAACAGGGGTGTGGCACAAGATGGACCAATAAACAGGGGTGTGTAGCACAAGATGGACCAATAAAACAGGGGTGTAGCACAAGATGGACCAATAAACAGGGGTGTGTAGCACAAGATGGACCAATAAACAGGGGTGTGTAGCACAAGATGGACCAATAAACAGGGGTGTAGCACAAGATGGACCAATAAACAGGGGTGTGTAGCACAAGACGGACCAATAAACAGGGGTGTAGCACAAGATGGACCAATAAACAGGGGTGTGTAGCACAAGACGGACCAATAAACAGGGGTGTGTAGCACAAGATGGACCAATAAACAGGGGTGTGTAGCACAAGACGGACCAATAAACAGGGGTGTAGCACAAGATGGACCAATAAACAGGGGTGTGTAGCACAAGACGGACCAATAAACAGGGGTGTGTAGCACAAGATGGACCAATAAACAGGGGTGTAGCACAAGATGGACCAATAAACAGGGGTGTGTAGCACAAGATGGACCAATAAACAGGGGTGTGTAGCACAAGATGGACCAATAAACAGGGGTGTAGCACAAGATGGACCAATAAACAGGGGGGTGTAGCACAAGATGGACCAATAAACAGGGGTGTGTAGCACAAGATGGACCAATAAACAGGGGGGTGTAGCACAAGATGGACCAATAAACAGGGGTGTGTAGCACAAGATGGACCAATAAACAGGGGTGTGGCACAAGATGGACCAATAAACAGGTGTGTAGCACAAGATGGACCAATAAACAGGGGTGTAGCATTAGATATTATTTTCGTTTAGACATTTTTCTGATACAATATTTTATAATATATAATATATAATAATATTCAATATGTTGTCTAATTGTACGTATATATTATGAACCTTTGAACATAGTTCATATATGTGTTATATTTCCACATATAATGTGTAGGCTATTAATAGACCAACTCTGTTTTACTTATCTGTTTTTTTTTAATATAATTGAAGTGGATATAAAGCTTTTTAAGTTAATAAAAATGCATATCACTTCTAGTTTCTATTTTAAGAAAGTGAATAATAATTTTGTCATGTATAAATTAAGATAGTAATGAAGTGTACTCACCTAGTTGTGCTTGCGGGGGTTGAGCTCTGGCTCTTTGGTCCCGCCTCTCAACTGTCAATCAACTGGTGTACAGGTTCCTGAGCCTACTGGGCTCTATCATATCTACACTTGAAGCTGTGTATGGAGTCAGCCTCCACCACATCACTTCCTATGTGAGTGTGAGTGAGCATGGTGGACCATCCACTGTGTGAGGGAGCATGGTGGACCATCCACTGTGTGAGGGAGCATGGTGGACCATCCACTGTGTGAGGCAGCATGGTGGACCATCCACTGTGTGAGGCAGCATGGTGGACCTCGTCTTTCTCAACTTTGCACAGTGATTGCTGAGGGGTAGGAGACCATCATGGGCAGCCCCATTGCTCCCATTAAAATGTGGCCGACTTCTTTTGTATCCACCATGAATTTACCTAGATGTTACCTTGCACTGGTTCCAGGGGTCAGTGTCCCTGTAGCCTGTTCTCTGGCCGGTCGGCCGAGCGGACAGCACGCTGGACTTGTGATCCTGTGGGCCCGGGGTCGATCCCAGGCGCCGGCGAGAAACAATGGGCAGAGTTTCTTTCACCCTATGCCCCTGTTACCTAGCAGTAAAATAGGTACCTGGGTGTTAGTCAGCTGTCACGGGCTGCTTCCTGGGGGTGGAGGCCTGGTCGAGGACCGGGCCGCGGGGACACTAAAGCCCCGAAATCATGTCAAGATAACCTCAAGATAACCTCAAGATAGCCAGACCTCCTGGCTGGTGGTCTGATCAACTAGACTATTGGATGCAGCTTCTTGCAGCCTTAAGTATGAATCACAGCTTAGTTGATCAGACATCCTTTGGAGAGGCTTATCAAGTTATCAAAGGTATGCCAGTTATGCCCCCCCCCCCCCATATATTTAGAGGGAATGTTAAAAGGTTTTAAGCCTTTATTGGTAGCACTCTCTCTCTACAGGCCTATTGCATATCAGCTTTTCAGTAGGCCTATTTTGCATTTCCTGACATACGTTGGTGGCGACTCTGGCCCAGGCTAGAATCGTCCCCCCTTCTCCCCCAAAAAATTATACCTAACATATTTTACCCGTAGTAAGACAATTACATGTTGAAGACAGGTTGTGCTTCCTTACGGCAATATAATATGTTCCTATTTTTTAACCTTGTTTCGTATCATTTTTCTTAACATTTTGTTCAGTCGACCTGCTTGATACCTGGTTGATGGGGTCTGGGAGTTGTTCTACTCCCCAAGCCCGGCCCGAGGCAAGGCTTGACTTGTGAGAGTTTGGTCCACCAGGCTGTTGCTTGGAGCGGCCCGCAGGCCCACACATACCTGGTTGATGGGGTTCTGGGAGTTGTTCTACTCCCCAAGCCCGGCCCGAGGCCAGGCTTGACTTGTGAGAGTTTGGTCCACCAGGCTGTTGCTTGGAGCGGCCCGCAGGCCCACATATACCTGGTTGATGGGGTTCTGGGAGTTGTTCTACTCCCCAAGCCCGGCCCGAGGCAAGGCTTGACTTGTGAGAGTTTGGTCCACCAGGCTGTTGCTTGGAGCGGCCCGCAGGCCCACATACCCACCACAGCCCGGCACGCATAGACGAGATAAAACACCTAAATTATTGGGATCGTCTCAAAGTTCTCCAAATGTACTCACTAGTAAGGAGACGAGAGAGATACCAAATAATATACTCGTGGAAGATACTGGAGGGTCAGGTCCCAAATCTACACAGTAAAATAACAACGTACTGGAGTGAACGATATGGAAGAAAATGCAGAATAGAACCAGTGAAGAGCAGAGGTGCCATAGGCACAATCAGAGAACACTGTATAAACATCAGGGGTCCGCGGTTGTTCAACGTCCTCCCAGCGAGCATAGGAAATATTGCCGGAACAACCGTGGACATCTTCAAGAGAAAACTGGACTGTTTTCTAAGAGAAGTTCCGGATCAGCCGGGCTGTGGTGGGTATGTGGGCCTGCGGGCCGCTCCAAGCAACAGCCTGGTGGACCAAACTCTCACAAGTCAAGCCTGGCCTCGGGCCGGGCTTGGGGAGTAGAACAACTCCCAGAACCCCATCAACCAGGTATATGTGGGCCTGCGGGCCGCTCCAAGCAACAGCCTGGTGGACCAAACTCTCACAAGTCAAGCCTGGCCTCGGGCCGGGCTTGGGGAGTAGAACAACTCCCAGAACCCCATCAACCAGGTATCAATCAGGTACCATCCCCAAGAGGGCGTGGAGTGTGGGGTGTGTGTGTTGGGGGGTTAGTAGTCCGTGAAACAGCGTCAACAAGACAATACCTGAAGGAGGTGAATGGAATACCTGAAGAGTTCCCATTGTGCCGGAGGTGATGAAAGGGGGGGGGGGTGGTAGGGGGTCCTGGGAGCTGCAGGTTAGGTCTTCTTATGAACGGTGGTGTAGGGTGTGCTGATTCCCTCCTTGATAAACGCCTCCAAAGGATACCTGATAGTTATCTTGAGATGATTTCGGGGCTTATCGTCCCCGCGGCCCGGTCCTCGACTAGGCCTCCTTTTTGTTACACCCCCCTAGGAAGCAACCAGTAGCAGCTGTCTAACTCCCAGATACCTATTTACTGCTAGGCAGGGTTGCCTGCTAGGCAGTTTTCTGTGTGCAGGTTTGGGACCAGCCCCTCAATTATTTTCCACGTGTAAATTATTATGTATCTCTCCCGCCTGCGCTCAAGGGAGTACAGATTTAGGCTCTTTAGTCGGTCCCAGTATTAATAGTCATTCTTGGAACTCCATATTCATCAAGAACTGTAAAAAACCACTATCGCAGGCCCTTCACATTCTGTGGAGACAAAGCCTAGATACTGGCGTTATCCCTGACATACTAAAAACAGCAGAGATAGCACCACTCCATAAAGGAGGAAATAAGGCAGAGGCAAAAAATTACAGACCGATAGCACTAACATCGCACATCATAAACATTTTTGAGAGTGCTAAGAAGTAAGATCACAAAATACATGGAATCACAGCATCTCCATAACCCCGGACAACATGGTTTCAGAACAGGGCGCTCTTGCCTGTCGCAGTTGCTGGACCACTATGATATGGCATTAGATGCTATGGAAGACAAACAAAACCCTGATGTAATTTACACAGATTTCGAAAAAGCTTTTGATAAATGTGACCATGGTGTTATTGCACATAAAATGCGTTCAAAAGGAATTACCGGAAAAATAGGCAGATGGATCTACAATTTCCTGACCAACAGAACCCAATGTGTAATAGTCAACAAAATAAAATCCAGCCCATCAACCGTGAAGAGCTCAGTCCCCCAGGGTACTGTGCTTGCTCCAGTACTTTTTCTCATCCTCATATCGGACATAGACAAGAACACAATCTATAGCACTGTATCATCCTTTGCAGATGACACTAGGATCTTCATGAGAGTTGGCAACATAGAGGACACGGCAAACCTCTAATCAGATGTACATCAAGTCTTTCTATGGGCTACAGAAAATAATATGGTGTTTAATGAGGATAAGTTCCAGCTCTTGCGCTATGGAAAAAATGAAAATATAAAAACAGAAACCACGTACAAAACGCAGGCAAATCATAACATAGAACGAAAAGGCAATGTAAAGGACCTGGGTGTACTCATGTCGGAAGACCTTACCTTTAAAGAACACAATAAAGTAGCCGTCACAACTGCAAGAAAAATGACAGGTTGGATAACAAGAACTTTTCACACTAGAGATGCTATACCGATGATGATACTTTTCAAGACGCTTGTGCTCTCTAGAGTGGAGTACTGCTGCACAATGACAGCACCTTTCAAAGCTGGAGAAATTGCTGACCTGGAGAGCGTGCAGAGATCCTTTACTGCTAGAATCCACTCAGTAAAACATCTAAACTATTGGGACCGACTAAAGAGCCTAAAACTGTACTCCCTTGAGCGCAGGCGGGAGAGATACATAATAATTTACACGTGGAAAATATTAGAGGGGCTGGTCCCAAACCTGCACACAGAAATAAACCCTTGCTCCACTCCACCCTCCTGGTCCATCTTGTGCTGTGATAATTTGTCTGCTTGTATCGTTCCAAGCTTCCTGGGATCTTTCCAAGCTGCTGCTGCTGCTGCTGCTGCTGCTCTTGTTGTTGGCTCATAACTAGCTGCTTTATCGATTCCTCTCTCTCTCTCTCTCTCTCTCTCTCTCTCTCTCTCTCTCTCTCTCTCTCTCTCTCTCTCTCTCTCTCTCTCTCTCTCTCTCTCTCTCTCTATCTATCTCTCTCTCTCTCTCTCTCTCTCTCTCTCTCTCTGTCTGTCTCTGTCTCTGTCTGTCTCTTGTCTCTCTCCCTCCCCCTTTCTCTCTCTCTCCATCTCTGTCTCTCCCTCTCTCTCATGAGGCTTGAGGGTTGCTACAAGATGGCAGGAAGTTATTGTGGTGGAGGATATATGAATGTCAGGAAGGTGGGTGATGGAGGAAGACAAGGTGTTGGGAAGCGAGGTTTGCCAGGTGGAAATGTGAAGAAAGTGTTGGGTGTCAGGTGTTCCGTTACCTTGAGGTTACCTGCAGATGGATTCGTGGTTTAGCGTCCCCGCGGCCCGGTCCTCGATCAGGCCTCCTCGTTGCTGGCCTGGTCAAGGCTGTTGGATGCGGCTGCTCGCAGCCTGACGTATGAATCACTGCCTGGTTGATCAGGTATCCTTTGGAGGTGTTTGTCAAGTTCTCTCTTGAACACTGTGAGGGGTCGGCCAGTTATGTCCCTTATGTGTAGTGGAAGCGTGTTGAACAGTCTCGGGCCTCTGATGTTGATAGTTCTCTCTTGAACACTGTGAGGGGTCGGCCAGTTATGTCCCTTATGTGTAGTGGAAGCGTGTTGAACAGTCTCGGGCCTCTGATGTTGATACTTCTCTCTTGAACACTGTGAGGGGTCGGCCAGTTATGTTCCTTATGTGTAGTGGAAGCGTGTTGAACAGTCTCGGGCCTCTGATGTTGATAGTTCTCTCTTGAACACTGTGAGGGGTCGGCCAGTTATGTCCCTTATGTGTAGTGGAAGCGTGTTGAACAGTCTCGGGCCTCTGATGTTGATACTTCTCTCTTGAACACTGTGAGGGGTCGGCCAGTTATGTTCCTTATGTGTAGTGGAAGCGTGTTGAACAGTCTCGGGCCTCTGATGTTGATAGTTCTCTCTTGAACACTGTGAGGGGTCGGCCAGTTATGTCCCTTATGTGTAGTGGAAGCGTGTTGAACAGTCTCGGGCCTCTGATGTTGATAGTTCTCTCTTGAACACTGTGAGGGGTCGGCCAGTTATGTCCCTTATGTGTAGTGGAAGCGTGTTGAACAGTCTCGGGCCTCTGATGTTGATAGTTCTCTCTTGAACACTGTGAGGGGTCGGCCAGTTATGTCCCTTATGTGTAGTGGAAGCGTGTTGAACAGTCTCGGGCCTCTGATGTTGATTGTTCTCTCTTGAACACTGTGAGGGGTCGGCCAGTTATGCCCCTTATGTGTAGTGGAAGCGTGTTGAACAGTCTCGGGCCTCTGATGTTGATAGTTCTCTCTTGAACACTGTGAGGGGTCGGCCAGTTATGTCCCTTATGTGTAGTGGAAGCGTGTTGAACAGTCTCGGGCCTCTGATGTTGATAGTTCTCTCTAAGAGTACCTGTTGCACCTCTGCTCTTCAACGGGGGTATTCTGCACATCCTGCCATGCCTTCTGGTCTCATGTGATGTTATTTCTGTGTGCAGGTTTGGGACCAGCCCCTCTACTATTTTCCACGTGTAAATTATTATGTATCTCTCCCGCCTGCGCTCAAGAGAATACAGATTTAGGCTCTTTAGTCGGTCCCAGTAGTTTAGATGTTTGACTGAGTGGATTATAGCAGTAAATGGCAGTAGTAGTAGTAGATTCTAGCAGTAGATTCTAGTGTAAATAGGAAAGGCACTACAATGTTGACTGATAACGCCAGAGACTAGAAAATTATACAAGGACAAATATGTAAAAAGATACGTCAAGCAACGTTTTTAAAGTGTTTAATTAATAATTGTAAATTAATCCGTTTAAGGAAAGATGCAGAGGTTTCGCGAGTGGTGGGTTGGTGGTCCCAGGCAAGTGGTGCGTGTCGCCCCTCTTGTCACCCCACTCCCTGTGTTCAGGCAGACACAGGGAGTGGTATACTGTATAATAAACAATATTATATATATTATTCTTCAAGAAAGTAGTAGAATGTGGCCTCATAATCTCTGTTGATAAAACAAGGGTTCTTATTACACACAGAGATCACACTAACGTGATGCATCAAATGAACAAATCCACAAGGGATGCTCCCGGACGCAGGTTCGAATCCTCGTCACGGCCCTTGTGGATTTGTTCTTAAGGGTTCTTATTCCCCATTCTCTTCATGTTAACTATTAATGGAGTGCCCGTGGAGACTTGAGAGTCTTATAAATATCTTGGAGTCGAGGTTAATGATACAAATCTAGCCGGTCGGCCGAGCGGACAACACGCTGGACTTGTGATCCTGTGGTCCTTGGTTCGATCCCAGGCGCCGGCGAGAAACAATGGGCAGAGTTTCTTTCACCCTATGCCCCTATTACCTAGCAGTAAAATAGGTACCTGGGTGTTAGTCAGCTGTCACGGGCTGCTTCCTGGGAGTGGAGGCCTGGTCGAGGACCGGGCCGCGGGGACACTAAAGCCCCGAAATCATCTCAAGATAACCTCAAGATAAGATCCCATCCCATGTTGGAGTTGGAAAACATGACTTTGTAGATCAATTGGCCAATGAGGCTTGCAGGAAAGAAAACATTGATTATGACCGACTTGAGAATGGTCCAGGACGGACCGAAACGTCGTCGTCTCTTCAATTTCTAGTGTGTGGTCTGGTCAACATTGATTATGACTTTGGGCTATCTAATGCAATTATTAGAAACATACAAATTAAAGAAATTAATTGAATTAAAATACTCAGATTAGGTAAAATTGTAATTAATTTTGTCAATAAAGATGTTAATAATAATAATAAACTCATCAATTTATTGTGTGATTCGTACTGATTTATTAATAAATAATTGATATATAACTTATTATTTAGTCATTTATTTGATGTTGTCACCGTGATTTATACAAACAGTTCATTTACGTAAATGATGATATGTGTGAGGCTAAACGAGGCTGTTTGCTCGTTATTCCCTAAAACTGGTATTGTACCGCGCAAATTATTACTTTATTAAATAGTTAGTTATTAAATAGTTAAATAGTTACACCCTCCCGTCCTCTTGTGTCAGACACCCACACCCTCCCGCCCTCTTGTTTCAGACACCCACACCCTCCCGCCCTCTTGTGTCAGACACCCACACCTTCCCGCCCTCTTGTGTCAGACACCCACACCCTCCCGTCCTCTTGTGTCAGACACCCACACCCTCCCGCCCTCTTGTGTCAGACACCCACACCCTCCCGCCCTCTTGTGTCAGACACCCACACCTTCCCGCCCTCTTGTGTCAGACACCCACACCCTCCCGCCCGCCCTCTTGTGTCAGACACCCACACCCCCCCCGCCCTCTTGTGTCAGACACCCACACCCCCCCCCGCCCTCTTGTGTCAGACACCCACACCCTCCCCGTCCTCTTGTATCAGACACCCACACCCTCCCCGTCCTCTTGTGTCAGACACCCACACCCTCCCGTCCTCTTGTGTCAGACACCCACACCCTCCCGCCCGCCCTCTTGTGTCAGACACCCACACCCTCCCCGTCCTCTTGTGTCAGACACCCACACCCTCCCCGTCCTCTTGTGTCAGACACCCACACCCTCCCGTCCTCTTGTGTCAGACACCCACACCCTCCCGCCCGCCCTCTTGTGTCAGACACCCACACCCTCCCGCCCTCTTGTGTCAGACACCCACACCCTCCCGCCCTCTTGTGTCAGACACCCACAGCCTCCCGCCCTCTTGTGTCAGACACCCACACCCTCCCGCCCTCTTGTGTCAGACACCCACACCCTTCCGTCCTCTTGTGTCAGACACCCACACCCTCCCGCCCTCTTGTGTCAGACACCCACACCCCCCCGCCCTCTTGTGTCAGACACCCACACCCTCCCGCCCTCTTGTGTCAGACACCCAAACCCTCCCGCCCTCTTGTGTCAGACACCCACACCCTCCCGCCCTCTTGTGTCAGACACCCACACCCTCCCGTCCTCTTGTGTCAGACACCACACACCCTCCCGTCCTCTTGTGTCAGACACCCACACCCTCCCGCCCTCTTGTGTCAGACACCCACACCCTCCCGCCCTCTTGTGTCAGACACCCACACCCTCCCGCCCTCTTGTGTCAGACACCCACACCCTCCCGCCCTCTTGTGTCAGACACCCACACCCCCCCGTCCTCTTGTGTCAGACACCCACACCCTCCCGCCCTCTTGTGTCAGACACCCACACCCTCCCGCCCTCTTGTGTCAGACACCCACACCCTCCCGCCCTCTTGTGTCAGACACCCACACCCTCCCCGCCCTCTTGTGTCAGACACCCACACCCTCCCGCCCTCTTGTGTCAGACACCCACACCCTTCCGTCCTCTTGTGTTAGACACCCACGCCCGCCCGCCCTCTCGTGTCAGACACCCACACCCTCCCCGTCCTCTTGTGTCAGACACCCACACCCTCCCGCCCTCTTGTGTCAGACACCCACACCCTCCCGCCCTCTTGTGTCAGACACCCACACCCTCCCCGCCCTCTTGTGTCAGACACCCACACCCTCCCGCCCTCTTGTGTCAGACACCCACACCCTTCCGTCCTCTTGTGTTAGACACCCACGCCCGCCCGCCCTCTCGTGTCAGACACCCACACCCTCCCCGTCCTCTTGTGTCAGACACCCACACCCTCCCCGTCCTCTTGTGTCAGACACCCACACCCTCCCGCCCGCCCTCTTGTGTCAGACACCCACAGCCTCCCGCCCTCTTGTGTCAGACACCCACACCCTCCCGCCCTCTTGTGTCAGACACCCACACCCTTCCGTCCTCTTGTGTCAGACACCCACACCCTCCCGCCCTCTTGTGTCAGACACCCACACCCTCCCCGTCCTCTTGTGTCAGACACCCACACCCTCCCGCCCTCTTGTGTCAGACACCCACACCCTCCCGCCCTCTTGTGTCAGACACCCACACCCTCCCGCCCGCCCTCTTGTGTCAGACACCCACACCCTCCCGCCCTCTTGTGTCAGACACCCACACCCCCCCTGCCCTCTTGTGTCAGACACCCACACCCTCCCGCCCTCTTGTGTCAGACACCCACACCCTCCCGCCCTCTTGTGTCAGACACCCACACCCTCCCGCCCTCTTGTGTCAGACACTCAGACACCCACACCCCCCCGTCCTCTTGTGTCAGACACCCACACCCTCCCCGTCCTCTTGTGTCAGACACCCACACCCACCCGCCCTCTTGTGTCAGACACCCACACCCTCCCGCCCGCCCTCTTGTGTCAGACACCCACACCCTCCCGCCTTCTCGTGTGGGCGCCCCTGGGGGCGGAGGACGCAGCATCCTGGGGCTCCTCGCAGGAGATGACGATCTCTTGTTGGCAAGAGGAACGATTCAGAGCGGAAACGGGGATGGATGCTCCTGGTTTTGATGTGGGGGGGGGGAGGGTGGGGGGGTTGCCGCCCCCGTGAATTATGGCGGGGGTCGAAGCCTTGAATTCCTGTGACATTACCGGCCATCCTGGAGGCCCGGATGTTATAACCTCAGAGGCACTGACATTTGTTGACGTTTATCTGAGATATCTATGTGATATATTATCTAAGTGATGGTGATAAGGTGGTGGTGGTGGTTGGTAGTGGTGGGGTGATGGTGGTAGTGGTGTGGTGACGGGATTGTGGTGGTGTCCTTTACTGCTAGAATCCACTCAGTAAAACATGTACTAACCTAACCTAACCTAACCTAACCTAACCTAACCTAAACTACTGGGACCGACTAAAGAGCCTAAATCTATATTCTCAAATAATCGCCAACAGAACCTAAACACCTAACCTAACCTATGCCTATATATGCACAATATGCTAATATATTATAGTATTCATTTTATATTTGAGAAATTTTCGTTTTGAATATATTAGCATTTTGTGCGTATATAGGCATAGGTTAGGTGTTTAGGTTCTGTTGGCGATTATTTGTATTTGTAGTACGTGTTCGAACAAAATTCGTCAGTGAAGCACTTGTTCCGGAAGTGTTCGAACGTAATCAGTTGTGAGTCGTGTGTAAACCTTTTTTCATTCATAAACAGGGGGCTTGGCGGGTGGATGGAATAGACTTTGGGGTCTTTGGAGGACGGGATGCTTGAAAGCAAAACGCTAAACAGAAATGATTAAACAATACATCAAAGTTACGTAGACTTTAATCAATCAAGAACAACTTGCTAGAATTAAAATTAAAAAAATCCTCCAGTGATGAAATATAAGAGTGGCCATAACTATTGAAAATAAGGATCCAAAGATATTTACTTGAAACCAATGAACAAATCCACAAGGGCCGTGACGAGGATTCGAACCTGCGTCCGGGAGCATCCCAGACACTGCCTTAATCGACTGAGCTACGACAGGGTTAAAACCTGCTCCCGGACGCAGGTTCGAAATCTCGTCACGGCCCTTGTGGATTTGTTCATTTGAATGGTGAAACCGAAATAGAAATTGACTAAGATACAGATTATTTACAATCACTTATTTGAATATAATATACAAACCTCAGCGATTCTAAAAATCTATGCAAAAGCTTTACCCAAAAAAATATATAAAGACTGTATACTCACATTGAACAGTTTAAATTCAAATAATAACTAAGATGCAACTAGTTTGTTTTAACCAACATCCATAAAAAGACAATAAACAAAATGAATTACTTAAAAATTAAAAAAATAAAACTAACCATTAAAAAAAGGGGAGACTAAAAGAAATTGGATTGACCCTACACTGTATTAAGTTGTACGGATGAGACATTAATGTTTAATATAGGCGTAAGTTCTTTGATATACAAGGGGCCAGATTCACGAAGCAGTTACGCAAATACTTACGAACCTGTACATCTTTCCTCAATCTTTGACGGGTTTGGTTACAATTATTAAACAGTTAATGAGCTCCGAAGTACCAGGAGGCTGTTTATAACAACAACAACAGTTGATTGGCAAGTTTTCATGCTTGTAAACTGTTTAATAAATGTAACCAAAGCCGTCAAAGATTGAGGAAAGATGTACACGTTCGTAAGTGTTTGCGTAACTGCTTCGTGAATCTGGCCCCATATACCCGCAAGTTGGGTTTGGGTTGTACTAGACCAGCCATTGACACGCTTCACTGGCGTCAAACTTGCTTGTTGGGTCACTGGAGCCTTTTGGGGAGGCGGCCGCTTGTCACGGCCTCGCCTGCTTGCTGTCACGCCCTCGCCTGCTTGCTGTCACGCCCTCGCCTGTTAGCTGTCACACCCTCGCCTGCTTGCTGTCACGCCCTCGCCTGCTTGCTGTCACGCCCTCGCCTGCTTGCTGTCACGCCCTCGCCTGCTTCCTGTCACGCCCTCGCCTGCTAGCTGTCACGCCCTCGCCTGCTAGCTGTCACACCCTCGCCTGCTAGCTGCCACACCCTCGCCTGCTAGCTGTCACCCAACCATTCCTGCTTCCTGTCACACCCTCGCCTGCTAGCTGTCACCCAACCATTCCTGCTTCATCGCCCTCTCGCTGCTCTGCTGCATCTCCACTGTTGTCTGCGTGCAGCGCTGCTCCCTACACCGCCGCCCGGCCTGCCAACAGTCCATCAGAATGCGCAGAGCTTCTATTTAGACTGCGCCGTCCATCAGACTCCAGGCTGCCTATAAGTCCAGGCGCCTGACAGTCTCAGACTGAACTGTTTGGGCTCGTGTCACTACCATCTTCTTGAGATGTTATCTTGAGATTTCGAGGCTTTTAGTGTCCCCGCGGCCCGGTCCTCGACCAGGTCTCCACCCCCAGGAAGCAGCCCGTGACAGCTGACTAACACCCAGGTGCCTATTTTACTGCTAGGTAACAGGGGCATAGGGTGAAAGAAACTGCCCATTGACCATACATCAAATTACGTACAGAGAGGTTCTTTTCCTTTATTTTCAATTATGGTGGAGTTGGAGTCCGTATCTAGGTGGAATCACGTTTAAGAAAGGCAAGATGTATAGGACCACATAACAGGGGGCCTCGTAGCCTGGTGGATAGCGCGCAGGACTCGTAATTCTGTGGCGCGGGTTCGATTCCCGCACGAGGCAGAAACAAATGGGCAAAGTTTCTTTCACCCTGAATGCCCCTGTTACCTAGCAGTAAATAGGTACCTGGGAGTTAGTCAGCTGTCACGGACTGCTTCCTGGGGGTGGAGGCCTGGTCAAGGACCGGGCCGCGGGGACACTAAAGCCCCGAAATCAACTCAAGATAGGATATATCTCTCTCTCTGGCCAGCCTCCACCAGCAGGATTTACTCGCCATGACAGCTGGTCTGCGTCACGTCTGTCAGCCAATGGCTGCTGGCGATACAGACGGTCGTACACGACTCTGCTGTCTTGACTGAGTGCACAACTGGCTTTGGTGTGGCTCTGAAAGTCTGCCAATCTTATTTTATTTTATTTTGTTATTATTAATTTATTTTATTTTTTATCATTTATTTATTTAATTTATTTAATAATATTTTTATTACTTATTTAATATTTATTTACTATTAATTTATATTAATAATCGGGTTTATTTAATAAGGCCGATCTTCAATATCGTACCGTCCGCCAAGGATACTTTAAAACTGATCATATCTCAAAATTAAAGTTAATATTCAGTGTAAATACACCGAGAACCAGGATACTCCTTGGTGTATATATGCTGCTATTGACCTCGGGCAGCATTACGGGATCACCATAGCCCGTGCTACATGGACATTTCGTTCCGATTAGCTATATCTAAAACAACAACAACAACAACAACTCAGGGAGCTAAGTGAGGTTGAGTCGGTCGGGACAAGACGGAAGTCTTTGGGTAGTTTCTTGAGGTTATCTTGAGATGATTTCGGGGCTTTAGTGTCCCCGCGGCCCGGTCCTCGACCAGGCCTCCACCCCCAGGAAGCAGCCCGTGACAGCTGGCTAACTCCCAGGTACCTATTTTATTGCTAGGTAACAGGGACATAGGGTGAAAGAAACTCTGCCCATTGTTTCTCGCCGGCGCCCGGGATCGACCCCAGGGACTTAGCTAAATATATAATTTAGTAAGCTAGGAATGATATTTACATTTAGAAGATGTAATTTAGTAACTCGCCGCTCTATACCACTGTTTAAACTCTATACCACTATAAACTCTATACCACTATAAACCAACCACTTGGGCTGGACGGTAGAGCGACGGTCTCGCTTCATGCAGGTCGGCGCTATGACGTTCCACACAAGGGTAGTGTTCTGTTATCAGCGTAAAGGTTGGGGGTGGGGGGGGGGGGGGGCGTTGAGTGGCTGGCGCCCGACTAATGGGGGGAGAGTGAAGACTCCATATATCGCAATCAGGCAGTTGGCGACGGCTGGTAATCCCGGGTAAGGAGACCTCTTTCACTCGACCCTCACACCGTCAACAGCACCCATGGACGCTAAGAGGGTCGGAGCTGACCTTGTAGCGTTTACCTGCTAATGGTAAGGCAAGCCCTTACCATTAGTAGGTAAGAGCTACCATTAGTAGCTCACTCGCCCTCCGCTTGATTTCTGTATTCCACCACTAACTGTTTGTACTCGTTCATTTTCCTTTGACTCTTGATGGAGTCTAAAGTTGGCGAAGGTGATGTTGCGGCCTCTGGTTCATACCTCTGGTGCATAGGGAGTCGGTCGGCCGAGCGGACAGCACACTGCACTTGTGATCCTGTGGTCCCGGGTTCGATCCCAGGCGCCGCGAGAAACAATGGGCACAGTTTCTTTCACCCTATGCCCCTGTTACCTAGCAGTAATTAGGTACATGGGTGTTAGTCAGCTGTCACGGGCTGCTTCCTGGGGGTGGAGGCCTGGTCGAGGACCGGGCCGCGGGGACACTAAAGCCCCGAAATCATCTCAAGATAACCTCAAGAAGCTAAGCTAAGCCGCCGCCCTGGGGGGGGGGGGGGGTGATACATGACCCAAGCCTCGGCCTGGAGAAGCTGATACACTTAATGTATCCTCGTGGGACACTGGTGAGCTACAGTGATGTATGGCGTCAGCCTGTATCATCTGTATGTATATTGTGGGCCAAATGTTAGGGGTCACTCTGACACATATACAACATATACATAAATGTATACACGTATACATGTATGTGTACACATGTATACACGTGCATACATATATTCCAACCCATCCCTCTGTTTACACAGTACCTATTGTGACTGTGGCCAATAGTCAGAATTCGTACATATTTAGCCTTTAGATAGTAGTATACTGACTAGTAAGGAATTATTTTTAAAATACATGAAGCTAAAAAACAAACTTAAATATTCCTAGGCCTAGTATAGTACACATATGTACTATATTAGGCCTCAGATATCTTGTATTAGGCCTAGGAAGGTTAGGTTAGGGTAGTTTGTGAAAGCAACACAAATATACAATAGTTTTCCGGTTTGTTAAACTGAATAGTTCAGAGTTCGTTCTGTCTGTCTGTCGTCTGTCTGTCGCTCTGTCGCTCTGTCGCTCTCTCTCTCTCTCTCTCTCTCTCTCTCTCTCTCTCTCTCTCTCTCTCTCTCTCTCTCTCTCTCTCTCTCTCTCTCTGCGTGTGTGTGTGTTTACTAGTTGTGTTGTGTTTTTACGGGGGTTGAGCTTTGCTCTTTCGGCCCGCCTCTCAACTGTCAATCAACTGTTTACTAACTACTTTTTTTTTTTTTTTCCCACACCACACACACACACACACACACACCCCAGGAAGCAGCCCGTGACAGCTGACTAACTCCCAGGTACCTATTTACTGCTAGGTAACAGGGGCATTCAGGGTGAAAGAAACTTTGCCCATTTGTTTCTGCCTCGTGCGGGAATCGAACCCGCGCCACAGAATTACGAATCCTGCGCGCTATCCACCAGGCTACGAGGCCCCATACGTGTGTGTGTGTGTGTGTGTGTGTGTGTGTGTGTGTGGCGGCGAGGCGCGTCAACCCGGTGATCCCTGCACAGTGCGGGCGGAGCAGTGGGCGTGCGGGTGTGGGCGTGCGGGTGTGGGCGTGCCACAGCATGGCACGAGAGGCACCACGACGACTAGAGGCACTCTTGAGTGGTCCCGGTGTACAAGAGGACGTCCAGCCACCACCAGAGGAAGAGTAGAGCAGCCAAAGGTCACCTGAGGTATACTCATACTACTCTCACTCACACAGGTGAGGTATACTCATACTACTCTCACTCACACAGGTGAGGTATACTCATATTACTCCCACTCACACAGGTGAGGTATACTCATACTACTCTCACTCACACAGGTGAGGTATACTCATACTACTCACTCATACAGGTGAGGTATACTCATACTACTCTCACTCACACAGGTGAGGTATACTCATACTACTCTCACTCACACAGGTGAGGTATACTCATATTACTCCCACTCACACAGGTGAGGTATACTCATACTACTCTCACTCACACAGGTGAGGTATACTCATACTACTCACTCATACAGGTGAGGTATACTCATACTACTCACTCATACAGGTGAGGTATACTCATACTACTCACTCATACAGGTGAGGTATACTCATACTACTCTCACTCACACAGGTGAGGTATACTCATACTACTCTCACTCACACAGGTGAGGTATACTCATACTACTCCCACTCACACAGGTGAGGTATACTCATACTACTCCCACTCACACAGGTAAGGTATACTCATACTACTCCCACTCACACAGGTAAGGTATACTCATACTACTCCCACTCACACAGGTAAGGTATACTCATACTACTCCCACTCACACAGGTGAGGTATACTCATACTACTCTCACTCACACAGGTGAGGTATACTCATACTACTCCCACTCACACAGGTGAGGTATACTCATACTACTCTCACTCACACAGGTGAGGTATACTCATACTACTCTCACTCACACAGGTGAGGTATACTCATACTACTCACTCATACAGGTGAGGTATACTCATACTACTCACTCATACAGGTGAGGTATACTCATACTACTCTCACTCACACAGGTGAGGTATACTCATACTACTCACTCATACAGGTGAGGTATACTCATACTACTCTCACTCACACAGGTGAGGTATACTCATATTACTCACACTCACACAGGTGAGGTATACTCATACTACTCCCACTCACACAGGTGAGGTATACTCATACTACTCCCACTCACACAGGTGAGGTATACTCATACTACTCACACTCACACAGGTGAGGTATACTCATACTACTCCCACTCATACAGGTGAGGTATACTCATACTACTCCCACTCACACAGGTGAGGTATACTCATACTACTCCCACTCATACAGGTGAGGTATACTCATACTACTCCCACTCACACAGGTGAGGTATACTCATACTACTCCCACTCACACAGGTGAGGTATACTCATACTACTCACACTCACACAGGTGAGGTATACTCATACTACTCCCACTCACACAGGTGAGGTATACTCATACTACTCTCACTCACACAGGTGAGGTATACTCATACTACTCACTCATACAGGTGAGGTATACTCATACTACTCACTCATACAGGTGAGGTATACTCATACTACTCTCACTCACACAGGTGAGGTATACTCATACTACTCACTCATACAGGTGAGGTATACTCATACTACTCTCACTCACACAGGTGAGGTATACTCATACTACTCCCACTCACACAGGTGAGGTATACTCATACTACTCCCACTCACACAGGTGAGGTATACTCATACTACTCCCACTCACACAGGTGAGGTATACTCATACTACTCCCACTCATACAGGTGAGGTATACTCATACTACTCACACTCACACAGGTGAGGTATACTCATACTACTCACTCATACAGGTGAGGTAAACTCATACAACATGTCCTCTCAAATAATACACAGCATTTTGACTTTATAATCCCTAACGGTCAAAATATGATGTACTATAAAAAAACCGACTCGAATTCTAATGTGCGTGATTGGCTTGTTAAGGTCAGGTTCGGGTGCTTTGGAACACCATTTTCTGCCCGTTGTGGCAATTCCAGAGGACCGACTACATACAAAACACATAATATCACACCACATGTTTTTTTTTTTTTTTGAGATATATACAAGAGTTGTTACATTCTTGTAGAGCCACTAGTACGCGTAGTGTTTCGGGCAGGTCCCTGGAATACGATCCCCGCCGCGAAGAATCCTTGTTACAACCAAGTACACATTTTACTGTTGAGTTAAACAGAGGCTACAGTTAAGGATTTGCGCCCAGTAAATCCTCCCCGGCCAGGATACGAACCCATGACATAGCGCTCGCGGAACGCCAGGCGAGTGTCTTACCACTACACCACGGAGACTGCTAATATAACATAACACCGTCCTCAACACCTCACAACACCAGCCTCATAACACACACACCTCACAACATCTGAGGGTTGATATCACACCTGAACTGTCCCCCCTGAAGCTTACATCAAGATGATATCATCAGCGGCATATGAGAGGTTGGCCAACATACGTTTACCTTTTGAAACTTGTGTAAGGAATACTTTAGGACCTTGTATACCACATATGTCAGACCAATCCTGGAGTATGCAGCTCAAGCGTTGAGTACGTATCTAGTCAAGCACAAGGATAAATTGGAGAAGATTCAAAGATATGCTACCAGACTTGAACCTGGACTGAGGGAAATGAGCTACGAGGGAACTAAACCACACGTCGCTTGAAGAGTTAAGGGAGACATGATCACCTCATACAAGATTCTCATGGGAGTTGATTGGGTAGATGCTGTGCTTACCTGACCTTCCCAGAGCTCACTCTGGCATCTGTTGCAGATGACGGCACTGTTTGGTCCAAGTTGCTTCAAGTCCATAATGTAATTTGGGAAGCAAATGTGATGCTGATGAAATAGTGTTACTATTTCATCAGATAGTGTTACTATTTCATCAATAGTGTTACTATTGTTACTGTTACATGTGTTAGAGGGAGGGTAGGGGGGGAGGGTTCTCAGGGTAGGTAGGTGAGGGTCCTGGGGTGGAGAGTAGATGGTGGAGGGTAGAATGGGGCTGTTATTGAGGGGGTGAGATTGGTAAACACAGTGCCGCTCTGTGGCTGGTAAGTGAATCACAACAACCCCCCCCCCCTCCCTCATAACCCCTCACCCGACCCCCCCTCATAACCCCTCACCCGACCCCCCTCATCTCTCACCCCTCACCCTCACCTACATCTTGCTCACCCCGTCCCACCTCACCAATATAGTTACATTTATTCTGTATTGTTATTAACTTAGATATATTGTAGCTACCCTAGACTCTATGGGAGGTAGGGGGGTTATAGTGTGTGTGTCCAGCTGTGTGAACTATATGATACATAGCGATGAAGACACAGCTCTATATCATAGTCCCAGCTGTGTCTGGATACAAGTGACTGGATGAACAACCCAGCGGGTTTTCTTCCTATTGGGGAGTGTTGTACATGCTGCTATGGCGGTGTGTGTCCACTCACAAGATGAGTGGCGCTGCCCAATACTGTCACTATGGCAGTGTGTCCACTCACAGGATGAGTGACGCTGCCCAATACTGTCACTATGGCAGTGTGTCCACTCACAAGATGAGTGGCGCTGCCCAATACTGTCACTATGGTGGTGTGTCCACTCACAGGATGAGTGACGCTGCCCAATACTGTCACTATGGCGGTGTGTCCACTCACAGGATGAGTGGCGCTGCCCAATACTGTCACTATGGCGGTGTGTCCACTCACAGGATGAGTGGCGCTGCCCAATACTGTCACTATGGCGGTGTGTCCACTCACAGGATGAGTGACGCTGCCCAATACTGTCACTATGGCGGTGTGTCCACTCACAAGATGAGTGGCGCTGTCCAATACTGTCACTATGGCGGTGTGTCCACTCTCAAGATGAGCGGCGCTGCCCAATACTGTCACTATGGCGGTGTGTCCACTCACAGGATGAGTGGCGCTGCCCAATACTGTCACTATGGCGGTGTGTTCACTCACAAGATGAGCGGCGCTGCCCAATACTGTCACTATGGCGGTGTGTCCACTCCCAGGATGAGTGGTACTGCCCAATACTGTCACTATGGCGGTGTGTCCACTCACAGGATGAGTGGCGCTGCCCAATACTGTCACTATGGTGGTGTGTCCACTCACAGGATGAGTGGCGCTGCCCAATACTGTCACTATGGCGGTGTGGTCACTCACAGGATGAGTGGCGCTGCCCAATACTGTCACTATGGCGGTGTGTCCACTCACATGATGAGTGACGCTGCCCAATACTGTCACTATGGCGGTGTGTCCACTCACAGGATGAGTGGCGCTGCCCAATACTGTCACTATGGCGGTGTGTCCACTCACAGGATGAGTGGCGCTGCCCAATACTGTCACTATGGCGGTGTGTTCACTCACAGGATGAGTGGCGCTGCCCAATACTGTCACTATGGCGATGTGTCCACTCACAGGATGAGTGACGCTGCCCAATACTGTCACTATGGCGGTGTGTCCACTCACAGGATGAGTGACGCTGCCCAATACTGTCACTATGGCGGTGTGTCCACTCACAGGATGAGTGGCGCTGCCCAATACTGTCACTATGGCGGTGTGTCCACTCACAGGATGAGTGGCGCTGCCCAATACTGTCACTATGGCGGTGTGTCCACTCACAGGATGAGTGACGCTGCCCAATACTGTCACTATGGCGGTGTGTCCACTCACAGGATGAGCGGCGCTGCCCAATACTGTCACTATGGCGGTGTGTCCACTCACAGGATGAGTGGCGCTGCCCAATACTGTCACTATGGCGGTGTGGTCACTCACAGGATGAGTGGCGCTGCCCAATAAACTCGCCCCTCGGGGCAAAATTTAATTTAAATCATAGCAATATCTCCAGGTATGTGAGACTGAAATCCCCCTTCATACATGACCGCTCTAGAAGTCTTGCAGTGACCAATTTTGGATGAATTCTGATGATGTTCTCAATAAGACGTTGGTGGTGAAGGTATTACAAAGCTCTAGGGAGCTCATAACAGGAGATATGAAGGGGCTCTGATACCTTGGCATCCAATAATGGAATATTGGAGAATATGACCAAGTCTCTACTCGCAGATTTTCAACAGGAGTGTTCAGGCCTGAGAGAGAGACTCAGTCCCAGTGCCACGATCTGGCACTGAGCCATTACTGTGTTACAGTGGCTGGGATCCAGCGGGTTTTCTTCCTATTATTTTCTTCCTTCCTGTGAGTGGACACACCGCCATAGTGACAGTATTGGGCAGCGTCACTCATCCTGTGAGTGGACACACCGCCATAGTGACAGTATTGGGCAGCGCCACTCATCCTGTGAGTGGACACACCGCCATAGTGACAGTATTGGGCAGCGCCACTCATCCTGTGAGTGGACACACCGCCATAGTGACAGTATTGGGCAGCGCCACTCATCCTGTGAGTGGACACACTGCCATAGTGACAGTATTGGGCAGCGCCACTCATCCTGTGAGTGGACACACCGCCATAGTGACAGTATTGGGCAGCGCCACTCATCCTGTGAGTGGACACACCGCCATAGTGACAGTATTGGGCAGCGCCACTCATCCTGCGAGTGGACACACCGCCATAGTGACAGTATTGGGCAGCGCCACTCATCCTGCGAGTGGACACACCGCCATAGTGACAGTATTGGGCAGCGCCACTCATCCTGTGAGTGGACACACCGCCATAGTGACAGTATTGGGCAGCGCCACTCATCCTGTGAGTGGACACACCGCCATAGTGACAGTATTGGGCAGCGCCACCCATCCTGTGAGTGGACACACCGCCATAGTGACAGTATTGGGCAGCGCCACTCATCCTGTGAGTGGACACACCGCCATAGTGACAGTATTGGGCAGCGTCATTCATCCTGTGAGTGGACACACCGCCATAGTGACAGTATTGGGCAGCGCCACTCATCCTGTGAGTGGACACACCGCCATAGTGACAGTATTGGGCAGCGCCACTCATCCTGTGAGTGGACACACCGCCATAGTGACAGTATTGGGCAGCGCCACCCATCCTGTGAGTGGACACACCGCCATAGTGACAGTATTGGGCAGCGCCACTCATCCTGTGAGTGGACACACCGCCATAGTGACAGTATTGGGCAGCGTCATTCATCCTGTGAGTGGACACACTGCCATAGTGACAGTATTGGGCAGCGCCACTCATCCTGTGAGTGGACACACCGCCATAGTGACAGTATTGGGCAGCGCCACTCATCCTGTGAGTGGACACACCGCCATAGTGACAGTATTGGGCAGCGCCACTCATCCTGTGAGTGGACACACCGCCATAGTGACAGTATTGGGCAGCGCCACTCATCCTGTGAGTGGACACACCGCCATAGTGACAGTATTGGGCAGCGCCACTCATCCTGTGAGTGGACACACCGCCATAGTGACAGTATTGGGCAGCGCCACTCATCCTGTGAGTGGACACACCGCCATAGTGACAGTATTGGGCAGCGCCACTCATCCTGTGAGTGGACACACCGCCATAGTGACAGTATTGGGCAGCGCCACTCATCCTGTGAGTGAACACACCGCCATAGTGACAGTATTGGGCAGCGCCACTCATCCTGTGAGTGAACACACCGCCATAGTGACAGTATTGGGCAGCGCCACTCATCCTGTGAGTGAACACACCGCCATAGTGACAGTATTGGGCAGCGCCACTCATCCTGTGAGTGGACACACCGCCATAGTGACAGTATTGGGCAGCGCCACTCATCCTGTGAGTGGACACACCGCCATAGTGACAGTATTGGGCAGCGCCACTCATCCTGTGAGTGGACACACCGCCATAGTGACAGTATTGGGCAGCGCCACTCATCCTGTGAGTGAACACACCGCCATAGTGACAGTATTGGGCAGCGCCACTCATCCTGTGAGTGGACACACCGCCATAGTGACAGTATTGGGCAGCGCCACTCATCCTGTGAGTGGACACACCGCCATAGTGACAGTATTGGGCAGCGCCACTCATCCTGTGAGTGGACCACCAACTCACAGAATGTACTCGAGAGAGGAAACTGGAGCGGAAGATATTTTATGAACTCTGCTCAAGTTGTCGAAGATTCCGCACCTAAACATATGAGGTCGTAACTATCCTGCTTAAAATTCCTCGTTTTAGAGAGGAAAGTTTTGTGGGTGGTCGTGGGTCGAGGCTCATGTCTTCCCGCCCACCAGTGGTGTCTCAAGATCCAAGTTCTGAAAGTTAAGTTATATGAGGTCTTGTGCTTTAAGGGTATTGTTTGGGGCATACCTAACTGTGAGTAACACTGCGTTACTCACCTGAGACGCCGGGGGCGGGTGTGGTGGAGGAGAGACCACTGCTTCTTGAGGTTATCTTGAGGTTATCTTGAGATGATTTCGGGGCTTTAGTGTCCCCACGGCCCGGTCCTCGACCAGGCCTCCACCCCCAGGAAGCAGCC
This sequence comes from Procambarus clarkii, assembly GCF_040958095.1. Taxonomy (NCBI): domain Eukaryota; kingdom Metazoa; phylum Arthropoda; class Malacostraca; order Decapoda; family Cambaridae; genus Procambarus; species Procambarus clarkii. The sequence goes on along the minus strand of NC_091221.1, from coordinate 5,693,381 downwards.
CGTGACAGCTGACTAACACCCAGGTACCTATTTTACTGCTAGGTAACAGTGGCATAGGGTGAAAGAAACTCTGCCCATTGTTTCTCGCCGGCGCCCGGGATCGAACCCAGGACCACAGGATCACAAGTCCAGTGTGCTGTCCGCTCGGCCGACCAGCTCCCCAACGAGGAGACGAGAGAGGTATCAAATAATATATACATGGAAGATACTGGAAGACCAGGTGCCAAATTTACACAGTAGAGTAACAACATACTGGAGCGAAAGATACGGAAGGAAATTCAGAATAGAACCAGTGAAGAGCAGAGGTGCCATAGACACAATCAGAGAACACTGAACACCAGAGGCCCACAGCTGTTCAACACCCTCCCAGCAAACATTAGAAATATTGCTGGTACAAAGGTGGATGTCTTCAAGAGGCACTTAGATAAGTTCTTTCAAGAAGGTCCGGACCAACCAGGCTGTAGTGAATATGTGCCTGCCTGCGAGCAACTGCAAGCAACAGCCTGTTGAACCAAGTTATCACAAGTCGAGGGCCGGGCTCGGGGAGTAGAAGAACTCACGAGAACCCAGGTAATCTCCAGGTAAACACGTATGGGAGCCGGTCGGCCGAGCGGACAGCACGCTGGATTTGTGATCCCGTGGTCCTGGGTTCGATCCCAGGCGCCGGAGAGAAACAATGGGCAGAGTTTCTTTCACCCTATGCCCCTGTTACCTAGCAGTAAAATAGGTACCTGAGTGTTAGTCAGCTGTCACGGGCTGCTTCCTGGGGGTAGAGGCCTGGTCTAGGACCGGGCCGCGGGGACACTAAAGCCCCGAAATCATCTCAAGATAACCTCAAGATAACCTCAAGGTATAGTCTTTCCAACATTCCCACACATACGCAGTCTTCCCGAACATTCCATTCTCCCCATTATTAGACCGTGATACACAAACTCCTTGTACCATTTAAGCGGGTTATTACAGCTTTACCGATACAGTAAATGTTGGTAAAATAGCATTAGCTGGTAATGGGATGGTGCTGTATGTTTGGGGCTCTGATCTCTAGTGTGGAGAGTTGGGTGTGTTTACACTGGCCTCTCCTGAGGTGTGGTCGGGGGTGTAGGTGGTGTGGTCTGGGGTGTTGGTGGGGTGTAGGTGGTCGGGGGTGTAGGTGGTGTGGTCGGGGGTGTAGGTGGGGTGTAGGTGGTGTGGCCTGGGGTGTAGGTGCTGAGGCCGGGGGTGTAGGTGGTGTGGTCTGGGGTGTTGGTGGGGTGTAGGTGGTCGGGGGTGTAGGTGGTGTGGTCTGGGGTGTTGGTGGGGTGTAGGTGGTGTGGTCGGGGGTGTAGGTGGTGTGGCCCGGGGTGTAGGTGGTCGGGGGTGTAGGTGGTCGGGGGTGTAGGTGGTGTGGTCGGGGGTGTAGGTGGTGTGGCCCGGGGTGTAGGTGGTCGGGGGTGTAGGTGGTGTGGTCTGGGGTGTTGGTGGGGTGTAGGTGGTCGGGGGTGTAGGTGGTGTGGTCGGGGGTGTAGGTGGTCGGGGGTGTAGGTGGTGTGGTCTGGGGTGTTGGTGGTGTGGCCCGGGGTGTAGGTGGTCGGGGGTGTAGGTGGTGTGGCCCGGGGTGTAGGTGGTCGGGGGTGTAGGTGGTGTGGTCTGGGGTGTTGGTGGGGTGTAGGTGGTCGGGGGTGTAGGTGGTGTGGCCCGGGGTGTAGGTGGTCGGGGGTGTAGGTGGTGTGGTCTGGGGTGTTGGTGGGGTGTAGGTGGTCGGGGGTGTAGGTGGTGTGGCCCGGGGTGTAGGTGGTCGGGGGTGTAGGTGGTGTGTCTCAGTGAGAGACACTGAGACACATCTATACTTGTGTGGGAATAATAATATTGAACGCGAATAACACGATCTCCCGCGTGTGGGAAGATCAGAGCCTCCCCCCGGGGCGCTGACCAAGCCGTCGCCAGCCAGCAGTGTGTCACCAGAGTGTAGGTGGTCTGTGTATGAGAGGGGGGAGGGGGGGAGTGTAGCTGGTGTGGTGTAGTGTAGGGTAGACACCTTGTGTGTTTGTAGGGGGAGGAGGTTACTGGTGTACACCTTCAGGAAGATCTATGGAGGGGGCGGCTCTTGGGACGCCAGTAGTGGTGGGTTGCAATATTGAACGGAAGGGTCTACCATGAAGTGCACCCAGCTGCACCTAGCTGCACCCAGCTGCACCCAGCTGCACCTAGCTGCACCTAGGACGAATCAAGTTTATCAGTGCCAGTGTATTGCTGCACCTTAGTCCTCTGATTGACAGTCGTGAAGCCTGGTTTCTTCCTTGTCTCCGTGGGCGGGTTGTGCCTCACTGCTCCGGACTGCACCTCAGAACGACCGTGATTGTCTTACCGTCCTCTTAAGTGCAGCTTAGGGTAAGTGTGCTGCTCAGCCTACTACACTTCTGTGTGGCTTACTTCTCATACGAGGCTATTGTGTTCCGTCTTGGTCGGGGCTCCGTGGAGCGGAGGAAGGCTGGAGGGTTGTGTCTGGTTCGTCTCTCCAACAGTCTCTCGCGTCAGTGTGTGTGTGTGTGTGTTTAAGGTGTAGTTAATGTTAGGTGGTGATGTGTGGGTGTACTTATCCAGGTTGACATGGGGCATGCACAGCTTGCTTGTCTGCCTGTCTGTCTTGTCTTCCTTCCCTTGCGTTGCTTTGCCTGCTTGCCTGCCTGCCTGCCTGCCTGCCTGCCTGCCTGCCTGCCTGTCTGCCTGGCTGCCTGTCTGCCTGCCTGCCTGCCTGCCTGCCTGCCTGCCTGCCTGCCTGCCTGCCTGCCTGCCTGGCTGCCTGCTTGCCTGCCTGCCTGCCTGCCTGCCTGCCTGCCTGCCTGCCTGCCTGCCTGCCTGCTTGCCTTCCTGCCAGCCTGCCTGCCTGCCTGCCTGCCTGCCTGCCTGCCTGCCTGCTTGCCTGCTCCAACTCTTTGTATGATATTTAAAGGGGCAGTATTGAAGAAGGTGGTGCAAGAGGAGAGTGTATCTTGGGGCTGCTGGTGCAGAGTGCTAGGCTAGGAGGGTGGGTGTGAGGGTGGGGGGTGGGGGGTTCACCGCCCACGCCGCTGCTATAGAAACACTGCCCACCTCCACCTCCACCCACGGGGGAGACATCTCCCGACACGCAGGGTGCAGTCGCACCTCCACAGATCACCAGTATCAGCTCTTGATACTGGTAATGGCTCAAAAGGGCCACCACTTACGGGCTATTCATGCCCGTGTCACCTTTTGGGTGGCTTAATCTTCATGAATCAATCACCTCCACCCACTCCTCAAGCACAACCTCCTCACGCCAAGACTTCTTCACGTCATTTGTCTTCCATGTAGGAATTAATGATTTTTGTATTATATCATTAGAAAGAATGGTGAAGCAGTTACGAGAGTTTGTATATAGATGTAAAACTGTTGTTAACTATTATTCCCAGTTTTCTTGTGGGGTTTCTTGCATTTACCGCTAGAATCCACTCTATAAGTCTGCTTGATGGGGTTCTGGGAGTTGTTCTACTCCCCAAGCCCGGCCCGAGGCCAGGCTTGACTTGTGAGAGTTTGGTCCACCAGGCTGTTGCTTGGAGCGGCCCGCAGGCCCACATATACCTGGTTGATGGGGTTCTGGGAGTTGTTCTACTCCCCAAGCCCGGCCCGAGGCCAGGCTTGACTTGTGAGAGTTTGGTCCACCAGGCTGTTGCTTGGAGCGGCCCGCAGGCCCACATATACCTGGTTGATGGGGTTCTGGGAGTTGTTCTACTCCCCAAGCCCGGCCCGAGGCCAGGCTTGACTTGTGAGAGTTTGGTCCACCAGGCTGTTGCTTGGAGCGGCCCGCAGGCCCACATATACCTGGTTGATGGGGTTCTGGGAGTTGTTCTACTCCCCAAGCCCGGCCCGAGGCCAGGCTTGACTTGTGAGAGTTTGGTCCACCAGGCTGTTGCTTGGAGCGGCCCGCAGGCCCACATATACCTGGTTGATGGGGTTCTGGGAGTTGTTCTACTCCCCAAGCCCGGCCCGAGGCCAGGCTTGACTTGTGAGAGTTTGGTCCACCAGGCTGTTGCTTGGAGCGGCCCGCAGGCCCACATATACCTGGTTGATGGGGTTCTGGGAGTTGTTCTACTCCCCAAGCCCGGCCCGAGGCCAGGCTTGACTTGTGAGAGTTTGGTCCACCAGGCTGTTGCTTGGAGCGGCCCGCAGGCCCACATATACCTGGTTGATGGGGTTCTGGGAGTTGTTCTACTCCCCAAGCCCGGCCCGAGGCCAGGCTTGACTTGTGAGAGTTTGGTCCACCAGGCTGTTGCTTGGAGCGGCCCGCAGGCCCACATATACCTGGTTGATGGGGTTCTGGGAGTTGTTCTACTCCCCAAGCCCGGCCCGAGGCCAGGCTTGACTTGTGAGAGTTTGGTCCACCAGGCTGTTGCTTGGAGCGGCCCGCAGGCCCACATATACCTGGTTGATGGGGTTCTGGGAGTTCTTCTACTCCCCCAAGCCCGGCCCGAGGCCAGGCTTGACTTGTGAGAGTTTGGTCCACCAGGCTGTTGCTTGGAGCGGCCCGCAGGCCCACATATACCTGGTTGATGGGGTTCTGGGAGTTGTTCTACTCCCCAAGCCCGGCCCGAGGCCAGGCTTGACTTGTGAGAGTTTGGTCCACCAGGCTGTTGCTTGGAGCGGCCCGCAGGCCCACATATACCTGGTTGATGGGGTTCTGGGAGTTGTTCTACTCCCCAAGCCCGGCCCGAGGCCAGGCTTGACTTGTGAGAGTTTGGTCCACCAGGCTGTTGCTTGGAGCGGCCCGCAGGCCCACATATACCTGGTTGATGGGGTTCTGGGAGTTCTTCTACTCCCCAAGCCCGGCCCGAGGCCAGGCTTGACTTGTGAGAGTTTGGTCCACCAGGCTGTTGCTTGGAGCGGCCCGCAGGCCCACATATACCTGGTTGATGGGGTTCTGGGAGTTCTTCTACTCCCCCAAGCCCGGCCCGAGGCCAGGCTTGACAATCATCTTTGTTACTGGGACCGATAACAGTTCCAAATCTGTATTTTCTAGAGCGCAGGCGAGAGAGAGACATAATAATCTACACGTGGAAGATATTAGTGGAACTGATTCCAAATTTCAACATAGAAATAACAGCACATGAGACCAGGAGGCATGGCAGGATGTGCAGAATACTCCCGTTTAAGAGCAGAGGTGGAACAGGTACTCTGAGAGAGAACTATCAACATCAGAGGCCCGAGACTGTTCAACACACTTCCACTACACATAAGGGACATAACTGGCCGACCCCTCACAGTGTTCAAGAGAGAACTATCAACATCAGAGGCCCGAGACTGTTCAACACGCTTCCACTACACATAAGGGACATAACTGGCCGACCCCTCACAGTGTTCAAGAGAGAACTATCAACATCAGAGGCCCGAGACTGTTCAACACGCTTCCACTACACATAAGGGACATAACTGGCCGACCCCTCACAGTGTTCAAGAGAGAACTATCAACATCAGAGGCCCGAGACTGTTCAACACGCTTCCACTACACATAAGGGGCATAACTGGCAGATCCCTCACAGTGTTCAAGAGAGAACTATCAACATCAGAGGCCCGAGACTGTTCAACACGCTTCCACTACACATAAGGGGCATAACTGGCCGACCCCTCACAGTGTTCAAGAGAGAACTATCAACATCAGAGGCCCGAGACTGTTCAACACGCTTCCACTACACATAAGGGGCATAACTGGCAGATCCCTCACAGTGTTCAAGAGAGAACTATCAACATCAGAGGCCCGAGACTGTTCAACACGCTTCCACTACACATAAGGGACATAACTGGCCGACCCCTCACAGTGTTCAAGAGAGAACTATCAACATCAGAGGCCCGAGACTGTTCAACACGCTTCCACTACACATAAGGGACATAACTGGCCGACCCCTCACAGTGTTCAAGAGAGAACTATCAACATCAGAGGCCCGAGACTGTTCAACACGCTTCCACTACACATAAGGGGCATAACTGGCAGATCCCTCACAGTGTTCAAGAGAGAACTATCAACATCAGGGGCCCGAGACTGTTCAACACGCTTCCACTACACATAAGGGACCTAACTGGCCGACCCCTCACAGTGTTCAAGAGAGAACTATCAACATCAGAGGCCCGAGACTGTTCAACACGCTTCCACTACACATAAGGGGCATAACTGGTCGACCCCTCACAGTGTTCAAGAGAGAACTATCAACATCAGAGGCCCGAGACTGTTCAACACGCTTCCACTACACATAAGGGGCATAACTGGCCGACCCCTCACAGTGTTCAAGAGAGAACTATCAACATCAGAGGCCCGAGACTGTTCAACACGCTTCCACTACACATAAGGGACATAACTGGCCGACCCCTCACAGTCGGCCAGCACATTATTCTTATTTGCTTGCCATCTCTCCTAGAAGTGGAAGACTGAAGAATGTAAACAGTGAAAGGTTTGTCCTACACTCTACCAGGCTTCCTCCGTCATTGTCTGAGGCGTCGTGGGAGGCAGTCATCAGGTGGCACTCCCCACGACTGACTAGGGAGACTGAGGGCGTCGTGGTGCCACTGGCTGACCTCAGCAGGGCGCTACAGATGACAGACAGTCTTGGGGCTGGAGTACTCTGGCTGTGACTCATATGTCCGGCTGCGAGCAGCCGCGTCTAACAGCCTGGTTGACCAGTCCAGCAACGACTAAACCTGGTCGAGGACCGGGCCGCGGGGACGTTGATACCCGGAACTAACAACAGGTACACTATTGTTGTAACATCTGCCTGTCGCTCAGCCCTAAACTGAAACAATTTCTTCACCTGTCAATATAGACGTAAATTTTATCCATTATTATTTACTAGTTTATATTCTCGTAATAAAAATTGTGTAAGCAACTCCTAGAAAAAAAATTTCTTTAGCGGAATGGAGACTATGCGTGCTTGTGTGTAAATAATAGTGTTCGTATTTGCATAATATGCGCACTTCCTGTGACCTAGCGAGGTTTACCCTTGAATACCGTTTTCTCTGTCCGTCAGACAGTAGCCGTCACAAAAAACGGAAGTGTCTGTGGGTATTTTGTTTCCCTTAGAATATATGTATTATTTTAAAGCCTCGTATTGATACTTTTAAGTTAGAAATATATAGAAAGCTCTTATGTGTCTAAAGCTAGCTCACCAGAGTGTGTTAAGGAGAGGAGGATAACCTCGGACCAAATTCACGAAGCAGTTACGCAAGCTCTGACGAACGTGTACATCTTTCCTCAATCTTTGACGGCTTTGGTTACATTTATTAAACAGTTTACAAGCATGAAAACTTGCCAATCAACTGTTGTTATTGTTATAAACAGCCTCCTGGTGCTTCGGAGCTCATTAACTGTTTAATAATTGTAAACAAAGCCACCAAAGATTGAGAAAAGATGTACAGGTTCGTAAGTGCTTGCGTAACTGCTTCGTGAATCTCGCCCCAGATCCGGAGAGAAATTTACCCAGTGATAAGGAGAAGGATTTCATAAACTGCCAGCAAAGGTGTTGGATAGAATTGTAATGTTTGGCATCATGTCAAATAATGTATGTACCTAATTGTTGTGATGAAAGTCAAGTTTCTTTCATGTTTCTTTAACTTGGAGACAATTAGCAAGACACGAATGCTGGAAGGTCTTAGTCCCTCACTAATATGTGAGTGACGCCCTCACCAACATGTGAGAATGCCCCCCCCCCCTCCCACAACATGAACCAACATGATGATGGGCAGGAAAGCTAAACTCTTCATCACTTACCAATTTGTTTCAACTATTGAGGACCAACAAGTGTCAACTGACGAGACGCCCGTCAAACAACTGACAGCATCAATCAACGCGCGTCCAGCTGATTTAAGTCAACATAACTCTAACCCATCTAAGTTAACATAACTCCAAACCATCTAACTAACTTAACTTAGATGGTTTAGAGTTATGTTGACTTAAGTTAGTTAGATGGTTTAGAGTTATGTTGACTTAAGGATAGGGTGGGGATAGGGGAAGGGGGGGCGGGGGGACAGGTGTGGTCGTCGACCAACCGTTTCTGGGTGGCGCCATTCCCGCCCTCACCGCCCGACTCCCAACCGCGGGAGATTTAAATCTCCAGTGTTCCCTGTGCTACCCCCACGGTGGGGGGGGGGGGGAGTTACCAGGCAGTCCTGTTGTACTCGCCTATTTGTGCTTGCGGGGGTTGAGCTCTGGCTCTTTGGTCCCGCCTCTCAACTGGTGTACAGGTTCCTGAGCCTACTGGGCTCTATCATGTTTACATTTGAAACTGTGTATGGAGTCAGCCTCCACCACATCACTTCTTAGTGCATTCCTGCTCCTGTGTGAGCAGGAGCATGTGTAAACTCTGTGAGCACGCCTATGCTTAGTTTACACATGCTTAGGCTGTGAGCACTCCTCTGTAAATGGTATTTAAATAATATAACAGTCTGCCCTATTGTGTTTGTATAACGTTCTCTTTCTCACTACAGAAAACGAAGTGACTGTAAGGATTAACTTAACTTTCTTGACCTCCAGAACGCTGTATTTTTGAAAGATAATTCCCCTGTGCAAGTGCTACTTTACCTTGAGTTTACCTTTACTTTATTCCGAGGATTAATGGCCCCGCGGCCCGGTTTTTGGCCAGGGCTCCTCGTTGATATAGTCTGATCAAGCAGGCTGTTGGACGCAGCTGCACGCAGTCTGACATACAAATTAACAGTTCCCTTAGAGGTGCGTTTTTAAGTTCTCCTTCTCTGGTTGATTAAAGAAAAATAAACCGGGCCGCGGGGATATTGATCCCCGGAAGCAACTTCAGGTAGATTAATATTGTATTCCCCGAGTTACATAGATTCATTTATCTACCCAAATAAATTAGGATGTTTATTTAGGATAATTTATCCAAGTTAGGATATCCAAAATTGTATCCAAAATTTAGGATAATTTATCCAAATAAATTAGGATAAAATTGGAAATGTAGAAGAAATCATTAAGTGTAGAGGCTAGGGCAGCCGTCACCCCCCCCCCCCCAACCTTCCTTGCCAAGACTTCGGGGCTCAACGTCCCCGCGGCCCGGTCCTCGACCAGGGGCCAGATTCACGAAAGCACTTACACAAACACTTACGAACCTGTACATCTTTTCTCAATCTTTGGCGGCTTTGTTTACAATTATTAAACAGTTAATGAGCTCCGAAGCACCAGGAGGCTGTTTATAACAATAACAACAGTTGATTGGCAAGTTTTCATGCTTGTAAACTGTTTAATAAATGTAACCAAAGCCGTCAAAGATTGAGGAAAGATGTACACGTTCGTAAGTGCTTGCGTAACTGCTTCTTGAATCTGGCCCCAGGTTCGTAAGTGCTTGCGTAACTGCTTCTTGAATCTGGCCCCAGGTTCGTAAGTGCTTGCGTAACTGCTTCTTGAATCTGGCCCCAGGTTCGTAAGTGCTTGCGTAACTGCTTCTTGAATCTGGCCCCAGGTTCGTAAGTGCTTGCGTAACTGCTTCTTGAATCTGGCCCCAGGTTCGTAAGTGTTTGCGTAACTGCTTCGTGAATCTGGCCCCAGGTTCGTAAGTGTTTGCGTAACTGCTTCGTGAATCTGGCCCCAGGCCTCCTCGTTGCTAGACGGATCAACCAGGCTGTTGGACGCGGCTCAATAATCAGTAATTGGAAGCGATAGCAGTATGTATTTATGTATATTCATGAAATTTATGTATTTGACGGCTTGACGGCTTATTTATGTATTTATGAAATTTATGTATTTCCATCTTTCCAGGTGAGTCTTGGGAGGTGAATGATCGTCTTCGCTTGTCTTCGGCCGTAAGTCTGTCTCGCTACACTTCTCAAGTTTTACTGTGATTGTGAAGCCGGTATTTTTTAGGTCGTGATCATTACTATGACGTGTGAGTGTTTATCTCCCGCTATCATCATTCTCTCTGCTGATAACACCAGCCTGTGCTCGTCAGCTGGGAGTGTGGGAGGGAAGGTCAGCTGGGAGAGTGTGGGAGGGGAGGAAAGGTCACCTGAGAGTATGGGAGGGGAGAGAAGGTTACCTGGGAGTGTGGGAGGGAAGGTCAGCTGGGAGAGTGTGGGAGGGGAGGAAAAGTCACCTGGGAGTGTGGGAGGGGAGGGAAGGTCACCTGGGAGTGTGGGAGGGGAGGGAAGGTCACCTGGGAGTATGGGAGGGGAGGGAAGGTTACCTGGGAGTGTGGAAGGGTAGGGAAGGTTACCTGGGAGTATGGGAGGGGAGGGAAGGTCACCTGGGAGTGTGGGAGGGGAGGGAAGGTCACCTGGGAGTGTGGGAGGGGAGGGAAGGTTACCTGGGAGTGTGGGAGGGGAGGGAAGGTTACCTGGGAGTGTGGAAGGGTAGGGAAGGTTACCTGGGAGTGTGGGAGGGGAGGGAAGGTCACCTGGGAGTGTGGGAGGGGAGGGAAGGTTACCTGGGAGTATGGGAGGGGAGGAAAGACCACCTGGGAGTATGGGAGGGGAAGGAAGGTCAGCTGGGAGAGTGTGGGAGGGGAGGAAAGGTCACCTGGGAGTGTGGGAGGGGAGGGAAGGTTACCTGGGAGTGTGGGAGGGGGGGAAGGTTACCTGGGAGTGTGGGAGGGGAGGGAAGGTCACCTGGGAGTGTGGGAGGGGAGGGAAGGTCACCTGGGAGTATGGGAG
>NC_091221.1:5582746-5677746 GCF_040958095.1 Procambarus clarkii | reverse complement strand
CGGGCCGGGCTTGGGGAGTAGAACAACTCCCAGAACCCCATCAACCAGGTATATGTGGGCCTGCGGGCCGCTCCAAGCAACAGCCTGGTGGACCAAACTCTCACAAGTCAAGCCTGGCCTCGGGCCGGGCTTGGGGAGTAGAACAACTCCCAGAACCCCATCAACCAGGTATATGTGGGCCTGCGGGCCGCTCCAAGCAACAGCCTGGTGGACCAAACTCTCACAAGTCAAGCCTGGCCTCGGGCCGGGCTTGGGGAGTAGAAGAACTCCCAGAACCCCATCAACCAGGTATCAACCAGGTATCAACCAGGTATCAACCAGGTATCAAGCAGGTATCAAGCAGGGGAACACGTGATAATAATCCAGCACTTTAAACACAGCTTAATCAGATTGTGATGCACTCGCTCACAATCTGTGAAGAACAAGCGATTGTGTCGCTTCCTCCACTCGCTTCATACAATCAATCAGTCAATCAATGCCCCAGCTGTTAGGGGCGCCTGACAGCTGGGTGGACAGCGCTTCAGGTTCGTAGTCCTGATGTTCCCGGTTCGATCCCCGGTGGAGGCGGAGACAAATGGGCAAAATGTTTCTTTCACCCGATGCGCCTGTTCAGCTAGCAGTAAATAGGTACCTGGGAGTTAGACAGATGCTACGGGCTGCTTCCTGGGGGTATGTAACAAAAAGGAGGCATGGTTGAGGACCGGGCCGCAGGGACGCTAAGCCCCGGAAGCACCTCAAGGTAACCTCAAGGTAAGGTACCCTCTTATCTCTCCTAGTCTTAGTGTGACCTTCTTCTACTTCCCCCTTTATGTTTTCGGTATGCTGTCATCCTCCCCTGTTATCTCTTTATCTTAGAAATCCATCTGGTCACCATTTGGTCCGGGAGACATCTCCCGTCACGCAGGGTACAGTCGCACCTCCACAGATCTCCAGTATCAGCTCTTGATACTGGTAATGGCTCAAAAGGGCCACCACTTACGGGCTATTCATGCCCGTGCCACCTTTTGGGTGGCTTAATCTTCATCAATCATCTTAGAAATCCTCACCAGGATAAGGTCAAACACGGTTGTCTAACAGACTACATTTATTACAAACACTAAAGAACAACCTGGTATTATCAGGTAATGGTTCTACAAAATAAGATCACACTTCCAAAAGTTCAGTAAACAATCTAATTGTCCCCTGCTAGACTGCTGCCTGCTCCTCTTCAGGGGCCAGATTCACAAAGAAGTTACGCAAACACTTACGACCCTTTACATCTTTTCTCAATCTTTGGCGGCTTTGTTTACAATTATTAAACAGTTAATGAGCTCCGAAGCACCAGGAGGCTGTTTATAACAGTAACAACAGTTGATTGGCAAGTTTTCATGCTTGTAAACTGTTTAATAAATGTAACCAAAGCTGTCAAAGATTGAGGAAAGATGTACGTGTTCGTAAGTACCTGCGTAACTGCTTCGTGAATCTGGCCCCAGCAACCAACTGTGCCTCAGTCACCTGGCCGTCTGAGCTAGGCTTTGTACATGTATTTGAACACCATAACTACAGGAATCCATCCACCTCTCAAATATATAATGTTGCCCTCACCACCTTATATGTATCTACCCTCTGTACCTCAGCTACTCTCGCTACACAACAAGTCTCCTCTATGGTGACTGATCTTCCTGGGAAGCACTTCTCGGACCATCCATCAGCGGGTCCTCATATTAAGATCCTTTTGCAGCTTCGATATTCCCAATTAGCAGTCCCCTTTGCGAAGTGGTAACACACCCGCCTAGCGTTTCGCAAGCGCTTTGGCCTGGGTTCGTATCCTGGCCGGGGAGGTTTTACCGGGCGTCAATCCTTAACTGTAGCCTCTGTTTACCCAACAGTAAAACAGGTAACTGCTTGTTAAACGAAACGGGTCGTATAGCCGGTCGGCCGAGCGGACAGCACGCTGGACTTATGATCCTGTGGTCCCGGGTTCGATCCCGGGCGCCGGCGAGAAACGATGGGCAGAGTTTCTTTCATCCTGATGCCCCTTTTACCTAGCAGTAAATAGGTACCTGGGTGTTAGTCAGCTGTCACGGGGTGCTTCCTGGGGGTGGAGGCCTGGGCGAGGACCGGGCCGTGGGGACACTAAAGCCCCGAAATCATCTCAAGATAACCACGTCCATCGTACATGAACAGCAAAATATAGAGACAGCGAGGCTCGTCGCACGACGGCCAAATATGGCGCCCTGCTAAGTCGCCCACACAACTTCTGTTTGACTGCCACTAATCACCTCCTCTCAATGTTGACTTGCGTGTGAAGGGTCAGGGCACAGGTGCCAATCAGGTCCACCTGCCCACACAATCCTCTTCAAGGATTCACACACTGTGGTTCCCCCTGGGTCGCCCCTACTCGTTGTCACTATTTAAGAGATATGTCACCAATCGCCCTTGAGGTTATCTTATATCTTGAAATGAGTTCGGGGCTTAGTGTCCCCGCGGCCCGGTCGTCGACCAGGCCTCCTGGTTGCTGGACTGATCAACCAGGCTGTTAGACGCGGCTGCTCGCAGCCTGTGGAGTGGACCTACATCATGAAACTACATGGGGGTTCATAACACTGTACAGTGTGTGGTGAACACGTGTCACTATACAGTGTGTGGTGAACACGTGTCACTGTACAGTGTGTGGTGAACACGTGTCACTGTGCAGTGTGTGGTGAACACGTGTCACTGTACAGTGTGTGGTGAACACGTGTCACTGTACAGTGTGTGGTGAACACGTGTCACTGTACAGTGTGTGGTGAACACGTGTCACTGTACAGTGTGTGGTGAACACGTGTCACTGTACAGTGTGTGGTGAACATGTGTCACTGTACAGTGTGTGGTGAACACGTGTCACTGTACAGTGTGTGGTGAACACGTGTCACTGTACAGTGTGTGGTGAACACGTATCACTGTACAGTGTATGGTGAACACGTGTCACTATACAGTGTGTGGTGAACACGTGTCACTGTACAGTGTATGGTGAACAAGTGTCACTGTACAGTGTGTGGTGAACACGTGTCACTGTACAGTGTGTGGTGAACACGTGTCACTGTACAGTGTATGGTGAACACGTGTCACTATACAGTGTGTGGTGAACACGTGTCACTGTACAGTGTATGGTGAACACGTGTCACTATACAGTGTGTGGTGAACACGTGTCACTGTACAGTGTATGGTGAACAAGTGTCACTGTACAGTGTGTGGTGAACACGTGTCACTGTACAGTGTGTGGTGAACACGTGTCACTGTACAGTGTGTGGTGAACACGTGTCACTGTACAGTGTATGGTGAACACGTGTCACTGTACAGTGTGTGGTGAACACGTGTCACTGTACAGTGTGTGGTGAACACGTATCACTGTACAGTGTGTGGTGAACAAGTGTCACTGTACAGTGTATGGTGAACATGTGTCACTGTACAGTGTGTGGTGAACATGTGTCACTGTACAGTGTGTGGTGAACACGTGTCACTGTACAGTGTGTGGTGAACACGTGTCACTGTACAGTGTGTGGTGAACATGTGTCACTGTACAGTGTGTGGTGAACACGTGTCACTGTACAGTGTATGGTGAACAAGTGTCACTATACATGGTGTTGGTGTCCTGGGCAACAGAGACAGGCCGTTTGTCACGGTGACGGATGACAGGTGTTGGGGCGTGTATTAGCGTGACAGGTGATGGAGAGAGGGTGACGTGTACCAGAGCGCCTGCCACCACACACACCCCGTCACGGTGACTGTGTGCCCACTCGCTCATCCGTCATATCATCCATCACTATGTTTACCCTGCGCTCCCACCTGTTGTACGGGTCACCCCTGACCTTACTGAATGTCCCATCTGTTGTGCGGGTCACTCCTGACCTTACTGAGTTCCCCACATGTTGTGCGGGTAACTCCTGACCTTACTGAGTGTCCCACCTGTTGTACGGGTCACTCCTGACCTTACTGAGTTCCCCACCTGTTGTGCGGGTAACTCCTGACCTTACTGAGTGTCCCATCTGTTGTACGGGTCACTCCTGACCTTACTGAGTTCCCCACCTGTTGTGCGGGTCACTCCTGACCTTACTGAGTGTCCCATCTGTTGTACGGGTCACTCCTGACCTTAGTGAGTTCCCCACCTGTTGTGCGGGTCACTCCTGACCTTACTGAGTGTCGCACCTGTTGTACGGGTCACTCCTGACCTTACTGAATGTCGCACCTGTTGTACGGGTCACCCCCTGACCTTACTGGGTGTCCCATCTGTTGTACGGGTCACCCCCTGACCTTACTGGGTGTCCCATCTGTTGTACGGGTCACCCCCTGACCTTACTGAATTCCCCACCTGTTGTGCGGGTCACTCCTGACCTTACTGAATGTCCCACCTGTTGTACGGGTCACCCGTGACCTTACTGAGTGTCCCACCTGTTGTACGGATCACCCCCTGACCTTACTGGGTGTCGCACCTGTTGTACGGGTCACTCTGACCTTACTGAGTGTCGCACCTGTTGTACGGGTCACTCTGACCTTACTGAATGTCCCACCTGTTGTACGGGTCACCCCTGACCTTACTGAATGTCCCACCTGTTGTACGGGTCACTCTGACCTTACTGAGTGTCGCACCTGTTGTACGGGTCACCCCCTGACCTTACTGAATGTCCCACCTGTTGTACGGGTCACCCCCTGACCTTACTGAATGTCCCACCTGTTGTACGGATCACCCCTGACCTTACTGAGTGTCCCACCTGTTGTACGGATCACCCCTGACCTTACTGGGTGTCGCACCTGTTGTACGGATCACCCCTGACCTTACTGGGTGTCCCACCTGTTGTACGGGTCACCCCTGACCTTACTGGGTGTCGCACCTGTTGTACGGGTCACTCTGACCTTACTGAATGTCCCACCTGTTGTACGGGTCACCCCTGACCTTACTGGGTGTCGCACCTGTTGTACGGATCACCCCTGACCTTACTGGGTGTCGCACCTGTTGTACAGGTCACTCTGACCTTACTGAATGTCCCACCTGTTGTACGGATCACCCCTGACCTTACTGGGTGTCGCACCTGTTGTACGGGTCACCCGTGACCTTACTGAGTGTCCCACCTGTTGTACGGGTCACCCCTGACCTTACTGGGTGTCCCACCTGTTGTACGGGTCACCCGTGACCTTACTGAGTGTCCCACCTGTTGTACGGGTCACCCTGACCTTACTGGGTGTCCCACCTGTTGTACGGGTCACCCGTGACCTTACTGAGTGTCCCACCTGTTGTACGGGTCACCCTGACCTTACTGAGTGTCCCACCTGTTGTACGGGTCACCCTGACCTTACTGAGTGTCCCACCTGTTGTACGGGTCACCCCTGACCTTACTGAGTGTCCCACCTGTTGTACGGGTCACCCCTGACCTTATTGACCCTTTTGTAACATAACTAAGAAAGAAGAAAAAGATGCAAGTTTAAACGAAAGCAGCTTCTATAAGCCTCTTCAGCTTCACAGCTTCAGAAAACAGCTTCTTCTAAAAACTTCTATAAGCTAAGAAACTAAGTCACAGACGTGTGTCTTTGAGTCACGGGACACTAAGGAAGGCTACGGCTAGATCTTGAAGAGTTCGAACTAAAGCTTCAAGAATCAGTAAAAATCGAGGCGAAAGAGAGCAAGAAGCCATTAGTAAAGTTAAGAAGGGTCAAAAGATATTTATTCTCAAGGGGCTCAAAGTCTTGAGCCCCTTGTGCTTACATTTGGAGACACCGAAGACTACACAACACAAGTTTTGAGTCTACATCACACTGTACAGTGTAGATTTAAAGCAGGGCGCTCCTGCCTCTCCCAGCAACCCGTCCTCTTAAAAATAACGTCACTTTTGGCTGGTATGCGCGGCGCTATGGCCAAATTTGGACGTAATTTGAAATGAAATCGACTCACAAAAGTGACGTACTGTTCCGTTTTCTGTTTGAGTCGTCCGGCTTACTCGGCAAGCTTAGAAGAGGAAACTTTTCTTTAACGTTTTTCATAACGTTTTGAAACTTTATGAGAATTTCCTGCCCACCTAACCTATCAGAGGACCCTTAACTTACTGTTGTTGAAAAAACAAATCCCAAATTTATTTTCATTTTCAAATTACGTCCATATTCGGCCATACGGACAAACGGCCAAAAGCGACGTTCTTTTTAAGAGGACAGGATGCTCCCAAGGGCTTCGATGTGGACTTCGATGATATGGAAGACAGGAGAAACTCTTATATACAGACTTCGCGCAAACTTTCAAGAATTATGACCGTGGTGACCGGGGAGCCGGTCGGACGAGCGGACAGCACGCTGTGCTTGGGATCCTGTGGTCCCGGGTTCAATCCCGGGCGCCGGCGAGAAACAATGGGCAGAGTTTCTTTCATCCTATGCCCCTGTTACCTAGCAGTAAAATAGGTACCTGGGTGTTAGCTGTCACGGGCTGCTTCCTAGGGGTGGAGGCCTGGTCGAGGACCGGGCCGTGGGGACGCTAAGCCCCGGAAGCACCTCAAGGTAACGGACGCAGGTTCGAAACCTCGTCACGGCCCTTGTGGATTTGTTCATTTGATGCATCAGGTTAGTGTGATCTCTGTGTGTAACAAACACCAGCTCTTCACTGCTTTAAAAACTAAGAAATAAAGACAGGAGCCACATCAAACGCTCACTCGAGGTAAACTCAACCCCTTCAGTGTGCCACGAAATAGAAAGTGCAGTTGGTGTTACCGTAGAGTTTAACGGTGTAAAAAGTAAACTTTGTACACCCTTTGAGTTGGGTACACCCCAGGGTGGAGTGCTAAGTCCCACACTGTTCAATGTTCTGATGCATAAATTAACAATTGATATTCCTACACTACCTGACGAAGCCGTCATTTGTTATGCCGATGATATATGCATTGTTGCAAATTCCCCAACTAGACTGCAAGCTCTACTTGATTCATTCACTGCTAAAAGCATTGAATGTGGTCTTGTTATCTCTATAACTAAATCCAGAGTTCTCCATCCCAAAGAGAACACTCATATCCCTATAACTTTCAAGGTCAACAACCAGAACATTGAGACGTGTAGGCAGCACAAATACCTTGGAGTTGGTATTAACAGTGACATTGTAAATGAACTACTCCGTAGGTTAAAAGAAAGACTAAAACCATTGAGAACACTTACTGGTAAGAATATTGGTATCAATATTAAATATGCTAGAATATTCTATATGATGTTCGTTAGATCTCTCGTTGATTATAATGCTCTGCACTTAATTAATTTCCCCTCCTCTGTGTTGGACAAACTTGAAGAAGTACAGAATGAGGCCATGAGGATAATTCTTGGTGCTCCAAGATGCACAAGAATCATCAACATGAGGGAAGAACTGAAGCTTCCAACCATACTAGAGAGAATAATGCAAGTCAACACCACCTTATCCTGATCCCTTCAAGTGCTATATAGTCGTGATGGCTTGTCAGGGATCAGGGGAATCTCTTTTCCCCTGACAATTTCCTCTAGAGTTCGTGATGATATGCTCACAATGCTCCCATAGTTTGTTAGTGCCGACTACTGGTCCCTTGCTGCTGTCTCTCTTGCCATCCTGTGTGATGGGGACTTTTAGCATCTTGTATCCAGACACATATTGTAATCCTATATAGAATCTAGCGTAGCTGCATAACACGATTAATATTTTCTCTATGGTCATGTATTGGAGGAGGATAGGAGTAGTGGTGGTGTAGTGTGTGGGGGCTGGAGTAGTGGTGGTGTAGTGTGTGGGGGCTGGAGTAGTGGTGTAGTGTGTGGGGGCTGGAGTAGTGGTGGTGTAGTGTGTGGGGGCTGGAGTAGTGGTGGTGTAGTGTGTAGGGCTGGAGTAGTGGTGGTGTAGTGTGTGGGGGCTGGAGTAGTGGTGGTGTAGTGTGTGGGGGCTGGAGTAGTGGTGGTGTAGTGTGTAGGGCTGGAGTAGTGGTGGTGTAGTGTGTGAGGGCTGGAGTAGTGGTGGTGTAGTGTGTGGGGGCTGGAGTAGTGGTGGTGTAGTGTGTGGGGGCTGGAGTAGTGGTGGTGTAGTGTGTGGGGGCTGGAGTAGTGGTGGTGTAGTGTGTGGGGGCTGGAGTAGTGGTGGTGTAGTGTGTGGGGGCTGGAGTAGTGGTGGTGTAGTGTGTGGGGGCTGGAGTAGTGGTGGTGTAGTGTGTGGGGGCTGGAGTAGTGGTGTAGTGTGTGGGGGCTGGAGTAGTGGTGTAGTGTGTGGGGGCTGGAGTAGTGGTGGTGTAGTGTGTAGGGCTGGAGTAGTGGTGGTGTAGTGTGTGGGGGCTGGAGTAGTGGTGGTGTAGTGTGTGGGGGCTGGAGTAGTAGTGGTGTAGTGTGTGGGGGCTGGAGTAGTGGTGGTGTAGTGTGTGGGGGCTGGAGTAGTGGAGGTGTAGTGTGTGGGGGCTGGAGTAGTGGTGGTGTAGTGTGTGGGGGCTGGAGTAGTAGTGGTGTAGTGTGTGGGGGCTGGAGTAGTGGTGGTGTAGTGTGTGGGGGCTGGAGTAGTGGTGGTGTACTGTGTGGGGGCTGGAGTAGTGGTGGTGTAGTGTGTGGGGGCTGGAGTAGTGGTGGTGTAGTGTGTGGGGGCTGGAGTAGTAGTGGTGTAGTGTGTGGGGGCTGGAGTAGTGGTGGTGTAGTGTGTAGGGCTGGAGTAGTGGTGGTGTAGTGTGTGTGGGGGCTGGAGTAGTGGTGGTGTAGTGTGTGGGGGCTGGAGTAGTGGTGGTGTAGTGTGTGGGGGCTGGAGTAGTGGTGGTGTAGTGTGTGGGGGCTGGAGTAGTGGTGTAGTGTGTGGGGGCTGGAGTAGTGGTGGTGTAGTGTGTGGGGGCTGGAGTAGTGGTGGTGTAGTGTGTGGGGGCTGGAGTAGTAGTGGTGTAGTGTGTGGGGGCTGGAGTAGTGGTGGTGTAGTGTGTGGGGGCTGGAGTAGTGGTGGTGTAGTGTGTGGGGGTGGAGTAGTGGTGGTGTAGTGTGTGGGGGCTGGAGTAGTGGTGGTGTAGTATGTGGGGGCTGGAGTAGTGGTGGTGTAGTGTGTGGGGGCTGGAGTAGTGGTGGTGTAGTGTGTGGGGGCTGGAGTAGTGGTGGTGTAGTGTGTGGGGGCTGGAGTAGTGGTGGTGTAGTGTGTGGGGGCTGGAGTAGTGGTGGTGTAGTGTGTGGGGGCTGGAGTAGTGGTGGTGTAGTGTGTGGGGGCTGGAGTAGTGGTGTAGTGTGTGGGGGCTGGAGTAGTGGTGTAGTGTGTGGGGGCTGGAGTAGTGGTGGTGTAGTGTGTAGGGCTGGAGTAGTGGTGGTGTAGTGTGTGGGGGCTGGAGTAGTGGTGGTGTAGTGTGTGGGGGCTGGAGTAGTAGTGGTGTAGTGTGTGGGGGCTGGAGTAGTGGTGGTGTAGTGTGTGGGGGCTGGAGTAGTGGAGGTGTAGTGTGTGGGGGCTGGAGTAGTGGTGGTGTAGTGTGTGGGGGCTGGAGTAGTAGTGGTGTAGTGTGTGGGGGCTGGAGTAGTGGTGGTGTACTGTGTGGGGGCTGGAGTAGTGGTGGTGTAGTGTGTGGGGGCTGGAGTAGTGGTGGTGTAGTGTGTGGGGGCTGGAGTAGTAGTGGTGTAGTGTGTGGGGGCTGGAGTAGTGGTGGTGTAGTGTGTAGGGCTGGAGTAGTGGTGGTGTAGTGTGTGGGGGCTGGAGTAGTGGTGGTGTAGTGTGTGGGGGCTGGAGTAGTGGTGGTGTAGTGTGTGGGGGCTGGAGTAGTGGTGGTGTAGTGTGTGGGGGCTGGAGTAGTGGTGGTGTAGTGTGTGGGGGGCCGGAGTTGGCGGGTCTTTGTTAGCCTGGCCTTAGTGTCATATGACACCTCACCAGCCGCCCCTCTACACCACCGGAGCTGCCAACCTTCCCCATCTATACGAGGGATAAAGTACCACTAACAAACAGGATTAGAAACAAATGTTACATAAGAGGAAGTCGGGAAGGTATGAGGGGAAACTGGATAACTGGAGGCCTGGTCGACGACCGGGCCGCGGGGTCACTAAGCCCCGAAATCACTTAAGGTATCACAGAAGCATCAGAACCTTATATTTGAACACGGATCCTTCTTCAAGCGGCAGCAGATAAGCTGATAAAACCATTGATATTGGTCCTCAGCATCTCTGTAGAAAAAGGTAGAATTATAAAGGAATGGAAAACAATTGTAGAAATACTCAAGAGAGGGGTAGAGGCAGGAGCCCATGAACTACAGACCAGCTTCACAAGCATACCCTGTAATTTCACAATCTTCTAATGCGGCTTAGTTTATCGCAACCCGTTCTCGCACTTTCGTATAGTCAATATTGACTTATTAAATACGTGCATATGTGACATACTAAACATACTAGTTTACCTTGAAAAGCTTCATAGAAAACACCGACCTTACCTAACCTTCTTAGTATGTTAAGATAAGCATCTTATTGCTTCGTAATTACAATTATTACTTAACCTATTATAGGTATAGGTTACCTATTATAGGTATGCTATGTTAAGATAAGCATCTTATTGCTTCGTAATTACAATTATTACTTAACCTATTTTAGGTATAGGTTACCTATTATAGGTATAGGTTAAGTAATAATTGTAATTACGAAGCAATAAGATGCTTATCTTAACCTACTAAGAAGGTTAGGTAAGGTCGGTGTTTTCTATGACGCTTTTCAAGGTAAACTAGTATGTTACATATGCACGTATTTAATAAGTCAATATTAACTATACGAAAGTGCGAGAACGGGTTGCATATACATGTCCAACCTACGCTTGAAACAATCGAGGGACCCCCACCTCCACCACGTTACGCGGTAATTGGTTCCACAAATCAACAACCCTGTTACCGAACCAGTATTTACCCAAGTCTTTCCTAAATATATATGATTCTTGTCTCCTTTATTTACCTGTATCATGATTCTTGTCTCAATAAACTTGAACTTGAACTAAGGTAGTGAAGGCTAAGCGTAGCTCGCTCGGGGTATAGCCTCACTAACCCTTTGTCCTGGTGATGGCATTTGGTTAGTCCACGACGGTGTGTACGACCATTGACGTCTGGAGAGTGGGTGAGGTGGTCGTGTTCGCGTATGGTGAGAGCGTAGTGAATGGTGAGCACTGGTGAATGGTGAGCACTGGTGAATGGTGAGCACTGGTGAATGGTGAGCACTGGTGAATGGTGAGCACTGGTGAATGGTGAGCACTGGTGAATGGTGAGCACTGGTGAATGGTGAGCACTGGTGAATGGTGAGCACTGGTGAATGGTGAACACTGGTGAATGGTGAGCACTGGTGAATGGTGAGCACTGGTGAATGGTGAGCACTGGTGAATGGTGAACACTGGTGAATGGTGAGCACTGGTGAATGGTGAGCACTGGTGAATGGTGAGCACTGGTGAATGCGTCACATGGCATACAAGGGCTATAGTCGCGTGCCACAGACCGTACTCGCAGGCTGGCGTGACCTGTCGCACAGAAACAGGTCAGGGTCACCAGGGGCCAGATTCACGAAGCAGTTACGCAAGCACTTACGAACGTATACATCTTTCCTCAATCTTTGACGGCATTGTTTACATATATTAAACAGTTTACAAGCACGAAAACTTGCCAATCAACTGTTGTTATTGTTATAAACAGCCTCCTGGTGCTTCGGAGCTCATTAACTGTTTAATAATTGTAAACAAAGCCGCCAAAGATTGAGAAAAGATGTACAGGTTCGTAAGTGCTTGCGTAAGTGCTTTCGTGAATCTGGCCCCAGGTCCCTGCGCTCTCCCACTGTTAACTCCTTTGTTTTATTTCTTGGTGTAGGGTCAGCTTGGTGCGGGGAATCCATTGAGTGCGTGAAGAAGGGGGGGCAGAAGGGTGTGGTATGCGCTGCGGTGCGGGCAGGTAGCGGTAAGAATGGCGAGGCCATGTACGCATAGACGCCGCCACCACCTGCCCCCCCTCTACACATTTTCCTCCCAGCTCTTCACGCTCCTCCTCTAGTAACTATGGGTTTATATGGAGGCTGGGCATGGGTGTAGGGAGGAGTGTGTATACTGCAGTAGGTGTATGGTGGGTGTTGTGCACGCATAGAGTTGCGTGTTGTGAGAGATGTGTGGTCGTGCGTCCGGCAGCGGCGTGGGGAGGCGAGGCTCGCCCTCCGCCCCCGGCGTCGCATACCTCCGCGCCTGGGCACCTACACTACGCTTCTACACCCCACCTTTTCCTCACTACTCCTTCCTACACCTCATTATCCATCACCCCCGCTCATTAGAATGAGAGATAATGCAGTGAGAATGCAGCATGTGGCGTGCATGTGAGGTGCGGGTAGTTGCGGGGAGGTGGGTGAGGGCGGGAGGGGGTGTTGCGGGTGGCCGCAGGCGGTGAGTGTGGCGGCAGGCGGCAGTCTTCACCAAGCCCCGACACTGAACGATTGTGCATGTACCAACACAGTATCACACTCAGATAATGCTGATTTACACCTGTATTTTGCCTCGCTGAGCAAATCGTAGAGATTAAATGTGTGATGTATAAAGAATTATGAGTGCAGGTGGCGTGAGTGACGCCACCCCCATGCCCCGAGTGCCTCGCTACAAGGTGCACTCTGAAGGCCAAACACCTGTGTACTCAGCGTGTACGCAAGTTTACCCGGCGTGTTAAAAAGATCAAAGTGGACTGTACTGTGTAGTGGAGGAAGAGACCAAGTGGTTAGTGTCGTGGAGATGGGGCAGGAGAGTAGAGGAGAGTGTGTGTGTGTGTGTGGTTTTGGAGGGACAAGTGACATTAATATCAGTGTTTGGTGTGGTAGCGTGTGGAGGGGCAACGCCTCCTCCTCCTCCACCACCTCCAACTTTTCCTCGCCCAACCACCTTCGTTATTCACCCCCCCCCAACACATTATACACTCCAATGTTCACAGTTCCTATTCATGCTGACAACGATTTTTGGTTTCATTCACTGTCCGCGTTCTTCATTCACTGACGACCCCTCCTTATTCACTGACGATCCTCCTCGTTCACTGACGACCCCTCCTTATTCACTGACGACCCCTCCTTTTTCACTGACGATCCTCCTCGTTCACTGACGATCCTCCTCGTTCACTGACGACCCTCCTCGTTCACTGACGATCCTCCTCGTTCACTGACGATCCTCCTCGTTCACTGACGACCCCTCCTTATTCACTGACGACCCCTCCTTTTTCACTGACGATCCTCCTCGTTCACTGACGATCCTCCTCGTTCACTGACGACCCTCCTCGTTCACTGACGACCCTCCTCGTTCACTGACGATCCTCCTCGTTCACTGACGACCCTCCTCGTTCACTGACGACCCTCCTCGTTCACTGACGACCCTCCATGTGCGGTTTGATCTCTTGGCCCGGCTAGAGAGCGGGGCACGCTGGTGGACATGTGTGTGTCCAGTAGTGGGAGAGTGTACATAGTAGTGTTGGCAGGCCGAGCGATCATGTGGTGCAGGACCTTGGCCTTGAGGGTGGGAATGTGCGGGCGGTAAGTGTGTGTGTGTGTGTGTGTGTGTGTGTGTGTGTGTGTGTGTGTGTGTGTGTGTGTGTGTGTGTGTGTGTGTGTGTGTGTGTGTGTGTGTGTGTGTGTGTGTGTGTGTGTTCCCAGCACTATGGTTGTCAGTATATGCCGCTCACTCCCGCGGCTGGGGGTGCAACCAACTCATCCATGCCACACCATCCTTTTCCTCTTTATCCACCCGAACGCTGTCAAAAGCTTTGTCAAAGGTTTGTCTCTCGTGGTTCCGAAGGAGGACTTCTTGGTCCTCACGAACGTTTAGATTTATTTAACGCAAACGTGGCGTGAATTACAGCCTCTGAAGTCTCACCCATCTGGTCTTATTGTGGGTCACAGCAACAGTATTTTGTGACGTGATCTGTTTCTGTCTGTCTGAGGTTGAAGGCTAGACGCGTGGGCTAGTCTCACCAAACTTTGCAGGATGACTGGTTTGGGGGATGGTTATAGACTCATAGATGGGTCCGAGGTCGACCCCTATGCCCTCTTCGTTTCATGAAATGGCAGTTGAAACGGATTATGCAATCTCGCTATATTTCAGACTCCATTTTCACTAAAATTCATCCAGTATATTATTTTTAACATGATTAAATGAGACTGGTCCAGGACGGATCGAAACGTCGTCGTCCCTTCACTTTCTAGTGTGTGGTTTGGTCAACATGATTAAATGATAGTTTATCTTATGTAGGATTTATTAATGAAGATAGTGTCTAGGGAAGATGCAAACGCAAATAAAGTGGTGAAGGATAGAGAAGGTGTTGGATTGTACCTAGATTGAACCTACATATTGATTGAACATATAGATTGAACCTGAGAGTTCTTCAACTCCCCAAGCCCGGCTTCGGGCCAGGCTTGATTTGGGATAACATTGATCCAGCAGATGATTGACAGTTGATTGACAGAGTGGTGCAAGAACTGTGCCCTGAAGTACAGAGCCTTTCAGTGTACTTAGACTCGATTTTGTTTAACTGATTATTGCTCTATAAATTCTTTTTGACAGGAAATTGAATATTCATTGTCCTATTTTACCTGTTATCCCTATTGATCACATTTCGTGGGCTATCACTCCATGGTCACATTTATATAATGCCTTTCCAAAGTCTGTATATACAACATCGGCATTCTGTTTCTCTTTTATCGCTTCCGTGATTTTGTCAGGGGTTGAGTAATTGTGAAAGGCGTGATCTTCCCGGTCTAAAGCCATGTTGACCTGGGTTGTGGAGGTCCAACCCGTCCTCGACTCAAGTCCATTACATCCAGCGGTCGACCCCACAGACGCATTCTTAAATTTTAATATGCTGTTCATTCAAAATGGGAATTTTCTCAAGTATAAATTAATATTATAATATATTAGCATATTGTGCATATATAGGCATAGGTTAGGTTAGGTTAGGTGTTTAGGTTCTGTTGGCGATTATTTGTATTTGTAGTACGTGGGTGAAGCATTTATAGCG
Organism: Procambarus clarkii; assembly: GCF_040958095.1. NCBI lineage: Eukaryota > Metazoa > Arthropoda > Malacostraca > Decapoda > Cambaridae > Procambarus > Procambarus clarkii. The sequence continues at coordinate 5,662,810 of NC_091221.1, read as the reverse complement.
TTGTGATTCGATCAAAATTCGTCAGTGAAGCACTTGTTCCGGATATGTTCGAACGTCAGCAGTTGTGAGTCGTGTGTAAACCGTTTTTCATTCATAAACAGCTGGGGTTTGGCGGGTGGATGGAATCACTTTTGGATCTTTGTTTGGAGGACGGGCTGCTAAAGCCATGTTGACCTGGGTTGTGGAGGTCACTGTTTTCCATGAAACTGGAGCTCTGACTCCTGATCACTCGTTGAAAAATTCTTTAGGTGTGATGGTAGTGCAACTGGTCTATGATGTTTAGCCAATGCTTTGTTCCCTCCCTTTGTGCAGGGTGCACAACAACAGTAGGTTAAGGGTCCTCTGATAGGTTAGGTGGGCAGGAAATTCTAATAAAGTTTCAAAACGTTATGAAAAAGTTAATGGAAAGTTGCCTCTTCTAAGATTGCCGAGTAAGCCGGACGACTCAAACAGAAAACGGAACAGTACGTCACTTTTGTGAGTCGATTTCATTTCAAATTACGTCCAAATTTGGCCATAGCGCCGCGCATACTAGCCAAAAGTGACGTTATTTTTAAGAGGACTGGTTGGATGCAAGTGCTGCTTCCTTGCATCCTTGGGGGACGCGGTATCTTCCTTGTGTCCAGGCAGACTCTTCACGTATCCCTGTATCCAAATATCTTTCTCTTTCACGAAGAAGCTGTCCGGATCTTGTGCTGTCGTGTTGTTTGTTGTTGTTGTTAAAGATTCGCTACCTGGAACAACAGTTCCAAGTAGCACGGGCTATGGCGAGCCCGTAGGTACTAGTTTGGTGTTGTTTACTGCGGGTGCCTGCTTGATATGTGGTGCTAAACGTAGCCTCGTTCTGATCTTTTAGACTTTCAGTAATTTTCTTATCCTCTGTATATGAACTTTCACCTGTAAGTTTAATTCTAATATTGGTGTAAGTTTGTTTTTATTTTGATTTTGAATACGTGAAAACAAAAAAATTGATTGTTCCTTATATCTTGTATGGCTTGTTTTTGTTCCAATTGCATTTCTTTAGTCTGATATGATTTTTTATCCTCTGCTCTATTTCTTTAATCTCCTTGTTTAAATAATTTTTTCTTTGTTGGGACAGTCGTGTTTTATTGTTTCTTTGTTTTGTATGTCGTCTGGGTTTTCTTTCTAAACTTCTATTCTCTCTGACCTTTCGAAAAAAGAACATATTTCAAGCAGATTTATATGTTTCGGCAGTTTTTGTATTCCTGTCATGGGAGTTTTGTTAAGACGGGTTAAGAATGTTTGCAACTTCTATGTTTATTTGATCCCAGTCAGTCCGCACATGGAGACTCATAACCACCCTTATGTCCTCATGATGTCAGTTATCAGGTACTCGCCTGACACCGGGATACAATGTGACGCCCCCAACATAGCCGGTATTGACCTCAGAGGTCACCGTGGTATACTACCGTTCCTATCCCCGTCTGCTGTGTGCTGGGGTAGACCTGGGGCACCCTGACACCCCCCATCCTTCCTGGCTCCCTGACCAAGCTGACTGTGTTATCTCGCCACATATTTTACAAATTATATTTGTTATATAACAAGTTATATTTGTTATTTATAGGGTCGTGAAGCCAGGAAAAAAGGCTTTGTTTAGCCGGACTTTACAAGGACCTTTAAGTTAAATAAGTTTTTTAACTTTAATAAGTTCCTTATTGTTAAGTGTTGCAACCTTTTGGAAGAGTGCAGTGAATGTGTTGTGTGGTGGGAGAGTGGCACTAGAGTGGCACTAGAGTGGCACTGCGGGCGTGAGGTAGGGAGGCCCAGGGGAGCAGAGCAAGGCCACCACGCCCATTTACCCACTGAGCAAGGCAGTAGCCAGGGGCGTGTGTGTGTGTGTGGAGGTACTGGCAGGTGGGCGGCGGGGATTAGTGGGTGTGGGCGGCGGCGGGTGGACGGGGGGCGGGACGAGCATGGGGCGGGCGGGACGTGATGGTGTCGTGGCGTGTGTGCGGGTGGTGTAGTGGGGGACGCGGGCGGCGCCGTCAGCACTACCGCTACGAGGTGGTGTACCGCCGTGACGACTGTCTCTACTCCGGCCCTGACTACCTGGAGTCGCTCCCCGGGGGCCGCGCCTCGCTCAACCCCACCCACCACCACCCACACCACGCCCACTACCACCTCCGCCACCCGCACCACCACCCACCACCGCCACACCCACCGCCAATAGATACCCTCACCCGCCAGAACCGTGTCAACCACCTCCTGACTGCTCTCCACCACGCCCACACCCCGCGCCGCCCACCGCACGCCCACCGAACCGCTTGGGTGTCGTCTGGTCACCTGGGGTCTCCGCCCCCCAGGGCCGCGGCCCTCTCCCAGTGGCGCTCCGCCCCTCTGCTTCCCGCCAACTACCGCGACCCCAGCGTGTCGTCGCGGGACTTGAGCAGAGACACGTCGCGAGACATCAGCCTGGCGTCGAGCAGCGCCCACAGCACCAAGCCCCTGCTGGCCCCGGGTCCTGGCCACAGACCCCCGCCTCTCCTGGCCACGTCGGCCACTCCGTCACCCCGCAAGCCCCCGCCACACTCCCCCAGGACGCCCCTGTCGCCAGGCCCTCCGGGGTATCCTGGCGCCTTCACCTTCTCCCCGCTGCACAACCTCTCACTCGGTGAGTATAACAACCTGCACGCTGAACACCTCTGTCTCTACCACACCTGTTACACCTGTGTCGCCTACACCTGTGTCTCCTACACCTGTGTTGTCTTCCCCCTGAGTGGCGCTCACACTGTCTGTGGCCTATGTTAGCTAATTGTGTTTATGGTGAATGATATTTAGGTCTGGGGCTCTGTTGTAGGCCTACCTGGTGCTTCATGCATCCTGGTGCTTCACACATCCTGGTGCTTCATACATCCTGGTGCTTCATGCATCCTGGTGCTTCATACATCCTGGTGCTTCATGCATCCTGGTGCTTCACACATCCTGGTGCTTCATACATCCTGGTGCTTCACGCATCCTGGTGCTTCACGCATCCTGGTGCTTCACACATCCTGGTGCTTCATACATCCTGGTGCTTCTCACATCCTGGTGCTTCACGCATCCTGGTGCTTCACGCATCCTGGTGCTTCACACATCCTGGTGCTTCATACATCCTGGTGCTTCACACATCCTGGTGCTTCATACATCCTGGTGCTTCACACATCCTGGTGCTTCATACATCCTGGTGCTTCACACATCCTGGTGCTTCATACATCCTGGTGCTTCACACATCCTGGTGCTTCACACATCCTGGTGCTTCACACATCCTAGTGCTTCACACATCCTGGTGCTTCATACATCCTGGTGCTTCACACATCCTGGTGCTTCATACATCCTGGTGCTTCATACATCCTGGTGCTTCACACATCCTGGTGCTTCATACATCCTGGTGCTTCATACATCCTGGTGCTTCACACATCCTGGTGCTTCACACATCCTGGTGCTTCACACATCCTGGTGCTTCACACATCCTGGTGCTTCACGCATCCTGGTGCTTCACGCATCCTGGTGCTTCACGCATCCTGGTGCTTCACGCATCCTGGTGCTTCACGCATCCTGGTGCTTCACACATACTGGTGCTTCACGCATCCTGGTGCTTCACGCATCCTGGTGCTTCACGCATCCTGGGGCTTCACACATCCTGGGGCTTCACACATCCTGGGGCTTCACACATCCTGGTGCTTCACACATCCTGGTGCTTCACACAGCCTGGTGCTTCACACAGCCTGGTGCTTCATACATCCCGTCAGTGTAATTATTGAAGCTGTCACTGGAGGCAGTTTCCACCACTTGCATCAAACCCGATTCATTTCTTTACCAAATGCACTGAATTCCAGTATTGCTTTAGATTTAATGATTGGCTTCTATCTCCACTTTCCTCCCGTGTCTCCTCTTTCTGCCTTTCCTCATCAGGACATGACTATCCACTCACGTTAGTTTTCCTCCCTCTCAATTTTCTACGTCGTGATCACTTCGCCTCTGCTCCTTCTCTTCTGTATGGTTTTGTGTTCTTTCATGTCCTCATAACTCAACTTTCATCTGGTTACTCTTATTACCACTGTGTCAGGTACTCTCTCATGCAGTCTGACCAGCATCTTCCTAGTGACTCTAACCTGCTTCTTTCATTTTGTGGAACAGTCTTTCATGGCGGACAGTGTCAAGGGCTTTTTGGCAGTCTAGGAAGATGCAGCCTAACTAGTTCTCTTCGCTCAATGTCGTGGATGTGTTACCAGGTCCGCCAGGCACGGCTTGCCTCTCATGTCCCCGCCGCTTCTCAGTTCTGAAGTGTGTCCTCGCTTCTATGTCCCATCATTATTTTTTTCCAGTACACTGGAAGTGGACCACACCCAGTGGTAATGGTCACTCATCTTGAGATGATTCTTGAGGTTATCTTGAGATGATTTCGGGGCTTAGTGTCCCCGCGGGACCAGGCCTCCACCCCCAGGAAGGAGCCCGTGACAGCTGACTAACACCCAGGTACATATTTACTGCTAGGTAACAGGGGCATAGGGTGAAAGAAACTCTGCCCATTGTTTCTCGCCGGCGCCCGGGATCGAATCCGGGACCATAGGATCACGTATCCAGCGTGCTGTCCGCTCGGCCGACCGGCTCCAGCTCCTGCCTGCCCCAGTCTCTTAAATATTGCAAAGCGGTTACAGTTTTCCAGATGTTCAGGGGAACTTTTAATTTGGCAATGAATCGATATAAACACTTGTTAATTGGTTACCTTATCCCTGTTATCTCTAGCCAGGCTGGACACTTTTGTCTGGTGCCAGGTATTGCCTATGTCCAGCAGTTGACTACCTCCTCAGACACTAGCCGACATTAGCGCTCGTGTGAGCTCACCCACGCCACGGCTCCGATCTCTTCAGAATTGAAGACTTCCTGGACCTTCCTGGACCTTCCAGGATCTTCCATTACCTTCCTGGACCTTCCAGGATCTTCCTGAACCTTCCTGGACCTTCCAGGACCTTCGAGAACCTTTCAGGACCTTCCTGCACCTTCCTAGACCTTCCTGGACCTTCTTGGACCTTCCAGGACCTCGTAGACCTTGTTAACATTACAGAGTTCCTTTTGTGCAGTAGGTTGAACTGGTCATTAGGAACCGTAGCCCGGTGGGTGCCGGTGGAACAGAGGTGGGTGCGGGCGGCTGCAGCTGCAACACTGTTGAAGAGGACAGGTGAGAAACAGATGTGGGCCTGCCCCCCCCCCCCCTTCCTGCTCCCCCCGGAGGAACATGTGTGAAGGTCCACTTCCTGGACGCCCACTTGCAGCTGTTACCATTCCCGTCCAGTAGGGCACGGGACGCCAGCCTTGTCAAACAGCTGGATATGTACCCAAGCCTCCCCCCCCTTCACGTGTACATGTACCCAAGCCCTCCCCCTTCACATGTACATGTGAATGTACATGTGTACATTCACGTGTACTTGTACCCCCTTCCTTGCACGCCCACATCATCACCGTATACCTGGATGATACTGGAAGGCCAGGTCCCAAACTGTCACAGTAGAATAACGACGTACAGGAGCGAAAGATAAATGTAGAAGAGAAGAAATGATGAAAATGTAGAAGAGAAGCGGTGAGGAGTAGAGGTGCAGTAGATACAGAGAACACTGTCTGGATGCAAGATTGAACCAGTGAAGAGCAGAGGTGCCATAGGCACAATCAGAGAACACTGTATAAACATCAGAGGTCCGCGGTTGTTCAACGTCCTCCCAGCAAGCATAAGAAATATTGCCGGAACAACCGTGGACATCTTCAAGAGAAAACTAGACTGTTTTCTAAGAGAAATTCCGGATCAGCCGGGCTGTGGTGGGTATGTGGGCCTGCGGGCCGCTCCAAGCAACAGCCTGGTGGACCAAACTCTCACAAGTCAAGCCTGGCCTCGGGCCGGGCTTGGGGAGTAGAAGAACTCCCAGAACCCCATCAACCAGGTATCAACCAGGTATCAACCAGGTTAAACAGAGATCACACTAATGTGATGCATCAAATGATTAAGGCAGTGTCTGGGATGCTCCTGGACGCAGGTTCGAATCCTCGTCACGGCCCCTGTGGATTTGTTTACCATTGAACATACTTCAGGCGTACGGTAAAGTATACCCCGAAAAGCGGGGTATACTTCTCGCTGTGTATATCTCTGTTTTGTTTACAATTGTCAATGTTAACTTGGGTTCCTCAAGTACTGTGAGTTGGTACTGACAGTACCAACTCTGTGAGGGGAGCCGGTCGGCCGAGCGGACAGCACGCTGGACTTGTGATCCTGTGGGCCTGGGTTCGATCCCAGGCGCCGGCGAGAAACAACGGGCAGAGTTTATTTCACCCTATGCCCCTGTTACCTAGCAGTAAAATAGGTCCCTGGGTGTTAGTCAGCTGTCACGGGCTGCTTCCTGGGGGTGGAGGCCTGGTCGAGGACCGGGCCGCGGGGACACTAAAAAGCCCCGAAATCATCTCAAGATAACCTCAAGATAATCTAGTCCCTAGACTGGACACGGGGACCAGTTTGAAATTTAAACAAAGCTTCAATTAGGTTCTAATATATTCTATTTTATATTAATATGGATTAGTCCTCTTGGATTGTAAGTTGCAGACTTCAGTCTTAATACACACATTGCTGGTGCTGCTGTTGATGTGTCTGAGTGTACAGGACAAGTGTCTTCGGTCATTGGATAAGTGTCTTCGGTTACTGGATAAGTGTCTTCGGTCACTGGATAAGTGTCTTCGGTCACTGGATAAGTGTCTTCGGTCACTGGACAAGTGTCTTCGGTCACAGGACAAGTGTCTTCGGACACTGGACAAGTGTCTTCGGTCACAGGACAAGTGTCTTCGGTCACAGGACAAGTGTCTTCGGTCACTGGATAAGTGTCTTCAGTCACTGGATAAGTGTCTTCGGTTACTGGATAAGTGTCTTCGGTCACTGGATAAGTGTCTTCGGTCACTGGACAAGTGTCTTCGGTCACAGGACAAGTGTCTTCGGTTACTGGATAAGTGTCTTCGGTCACTGGATAAGTGTCTTCGGTCACTGGACAAGTGTCTTCGGTCACAGGACAAGTGTCTTCGGTCACGGGACAAGTGTCTTCGGTCACGGGACAAGTGTCTTCGGTCACTGGACAAGTGTCTTCGGTCACAGGACAAGTGTCTTCGGTCACTGAACGGGTGTCTTCATTTGTCTTCAGAAGCTTGGATGTAATGCCTCGCGGGCTGCAAGCAATAATATCTTAGCTTATAACAGCTAAAATCCGGGTGAGTAGAAGCGTTTGGGTGCCACGTACAGGTAAAAATGCAAACATATCAGCGAGGTGTTGGGCATGTGAGGAAGCTGTTCCCGGGGCGGGTTTATGATGAGATGTGAGGCATGATGAGATGTGAGGCTTGATGAGGAGTGAGGCATGATGAGATGTGAGGAAGTGTGTATAAGGCACACACACACACACACACACCAGCCCACACTATCCCCCTGTACCTCCCGGTCAATGCTCCGTGCATTTACCGTCAAGTATAAAACTTTTGCCTGCCGCCTCATTTCCCGCCGGCTTTGACCCATTGTCAGGGGGGGGGGGGAATGATCCCCTTCGTTATCCATCCCTTCCGCAGGCGGTGTTGCTGGTCAGGTAGGCCTACTGTTGCTGCGGTCTTGTTTGTCAGCCTACTGGTCCACCTCTAAGCCTGCCTCTTATCAAGCTATGGTTGTATTTTGGGTAGCACTTCTGCTGCTGCTGCTGCTCCTGCTGCTGCTGCTGGTGCTGCTGCTGCTGCTGCTGCTGGTGCTGCTGCTGCTCCTGCTGCTGCTGCTGCTGGTGCTGCTGCTGCTGCTGCTGGTGCTGCTGCTGCTCCTGCTGCTGCTGCTGCACTCTGAGCACTCACAAACACACAAACTGTCAGCATGTCAGTATTAATCATAGCAGTCAGAAGAATTTGATCTTCTTCCTCTACCCTGGCGTATGTTGGCATTTTCGTCGGGCATAACCTAGCATGTGTATAGTCCCCTCTTAACATTATGGTGCTTCGATTTTATATGTGCTGTGCTGAGTTATCATACCTGTGGATGATTTCGAGAGTTCTCTTCGCGCAGTCTGGCCTGGAGCCAGTCTTTACTGTCTGGTCTGTGGTGCTGGTACTCACCTAATTGTGCTTGCGGGGGTTGAGCTTTGGCTCTTTGGTCCCGCCTCTCTAAGGTCCCGCCTTTGGTGCTGGTGTTTACGGGTTAGTGAGAGCGTGTGAGAGTATGGCGAGAGTTTGTGTAGTGGTGGTTATCTTGAGGTTATCTTGAGGTTATCTTGAGATGATTTCGGGGCTTTAGTGTCCCCGCGGCCCGGTCCTCGACCAGGCCTCCACCCCCAGGAAGCAGCCCGTGACAGCTGACTAACTCCCAGGTACCTATTTACTGCTAGGTAACAGGGGCACTTAGGGTGAAAGGAACTTTGCCCATTTGTTTCTACCTCGTGCGGGAATCGAACCCGCGCCACAGAATTACGAGTCCTGCGCGCTGTCCACCAGGCTACGAGGCCCCTTGGATTGGTGTGTGGATTTTGTGGATTGGTGTGGATGTTTCTTTGGCAAGGATGACGGACGGGGACGTCCGTGGTATACAATCATATTTGTAGCACCGTTTGGGCCATGCCTCTTGTGTTTGGTGGATAGGAACCTCTCACACTATCCACTAACCATTTGCTGCTACACACTCACCCTTCAGAGTGTGTTCCGGGCCTAAATACACATATCTTGTGTGAGTGTGTTCACACGGTGACTTTTGTGTGTTGAGCACCGTCTCCAAGGAGGGGCCAAGAAGGCCTTGATGATTGATGTATGTCTCCGATGCTCCGCGGTCACCTAGCCCGCCAAACACACACCGAAACTACGACGTTGGTACAACGTTGGAACAAGTTTTAACACCTCCTAACCAGTTATAACAACCAATATAGCAAGTTGTAACAACGTTCTAATACGTCATAAACACGTTAAGCCAAGATGTAACAACTTTATTACAAGTTGTAACAAGCGGAAAATAGAGACAGTTTCGGGTTGTGTTTCCAGGGATAGTCTGGGATAAGGTATAACCGCTGTTTTACCCACATTTACACGGAGTTTACCTGGGGAGGATTTCCAGAGTTGTGCTCAGCTGTTTTCATCGTGTTGGTTATAGTTCATTATCTGTCAATAGGACCTGGGAGCCGGTCGGCCGAGCGGACAGCACACTGGACTTGTGATCCTGTGGGCCCGGGTTCGATCCCGGGCGCCGGCGAGAAACAATGAGCAGAGTTTCTTTCACCCTATGCCCTTGTTACCTAGCAGTAAAATAGGTACCTGCGTGTTAGTCAGCTCTCACGGGCTGCTTCCTGGGGGGTGGAGGCCTGGGCGAGGACCGGGCCGCGGGGACACTAAGCCCCGAAGTCATCTCAAGATAACGGCAATAATCATAGTGGTTTCCAATCATGGCATCACCGGAGGGTTGATTGTAGGTCTACCTTCTAGGCCTACTTTCTAGGCCTACCTTCCAAGCACGAATTCATTACATTTTGTACACATACATTTGCCCTTTGGTGTGGTGGATATATGGGCCTGCGGGCTGCTCCAAGCAACAGCCTGTTGGACCAAGTTATCACAAGTCAAGCCTGGCCTCTGGCCCGGCTTGAGGAGTAGAAGAACTCCCAGAACCCCATCAACCAGGTACAATCCAGGTGTCCCCCGGTGTGTGCGGTGTTCAGCAGACGTCACTCACAGGGGGTCATGATAGCGGCGAAGCTTCCGTTATCCTGTTGGCGAGGCTCCTCTCCCTGTGGGTGGAGTCGCAGAGGATCATGATAGCGGCGAGGCTTCCGTTATCGTGGAGGCGAGGCGCCTTCCTGGGGGGTGTCTCCTGGCGGTTACTCACCTATTTCTGAGGTGTTGGTGAGTGACCCGCTGAGTGACGGGTGATGGGAGGTGAGTCACCCGCTGAGTGACGGGTGATGGGAGGTGAGTCACCGGCTTAGGGAGGCTCTATGTTCACGAGACAGAGAGAGAGAGACACACACACACACACACACACACACACACACACACACACACACACACACACACACACACACACACACACACACACACACACACACACATATGTAGATATGACAGAGCCCGATAGGCTCAGGAATCTGTACACCTGTTGATTGACAGTTGAGAGGCGGGACCAAAGAGCCAGAGCTCAACCCCCGCAAACACAACTAGGTGAGTACATCTAGGTGAGTACACACACACACACACACACACACACACACACACACACACACACACACACACACACACACACACACACAGCGGAGGCACCTGCTGTGGCACCTGCTGTGGCACCTGCTTTACATAGAGGCCCGGCATCCTGCTGCTGTTTATGTCAGCCTCCCCCGGGGTAAACACAGGCAAGAAATAGCCCCTGGCAAGGAGCAGCTTCCCGAGTGCTTTGCGATATATTGCCCGCATCTCGACTTCCTTCCTCAGGCCTCCTTCCTTTCTTCTTCCTTGAGGTTTCCGTTGGGTGGTTCCCAGAATCAGGGTCCCTGTCATCCTAATAGGGGTCTAGGACCTGAAACAAAGTATGTACCCCTCTATGTCATCGCTACTTTATTCACAAACACAACCCAACCCAACCCAGCCTAGCCTAGCCTAGCCCAAACCAACCCAGCCTTACCTAGTCTAACCCAATCCAACCTAATCCAGCCTAGCCTAGCCCAGAAGGCCATCCTAACCAAGCCTAGCCCAACCAAGCCCAACCTAGCCTAGCTTAATCGACTGAGCTACGACATGGTATAAAAATTGCAACCAGAAATTCTACTGAATTTACTTGGATCCTGCAGCCTCTCCGAGACACAAACTAGGGTTTTACCCAACTCCCCCCTGCACTCGAGCTATGTGAATAGGCCGTTCTATCTCTGCGCCCTTACTTCATTACACACAAAAATCACAATATCGTGATGTTTCATTTGATATCTTGAGGTTATCTTGAGATGATTTCGGGGCTTTAGTGTCCCCGCGGCCCGGTCCTCGACCAGGCCTCCACCCCCAGGAAGCAGCCCGTGACAGCTGACTAACACCCAGGTACCTATTTTACTGCTAGGTAACAGGGACATCAGGGTGAAAGAAACTCTGCCCATTGTTTCTCGCCGGCGCCTGGGATTGAACCCAGGACCACAGGATCACAAGTCCAGCGTGCTGACCGCTCGGCCGACCGGCTCCCCGTGACCAGAATCAAATAGGGTGATAGCGTGATACATGACGCTAATCAATAGCGTGATACATGACGCTATTGTGATTTCTGTGTGTATTGATGGATCCTTAATGTTTATAGAAGTGTCTTCGGTATGTAGCTGTTGCAGCCTTGCTTTGCAATACCGGTAAGTTTTCCCGGGCTCGAGAAGTTATTTCAGTGTGCAGGGGCCAGATTCACGAAGCAGTTACGCAAGCACTTACGAACGTGTACATCTTTCCTCAATCTTTGACGGCTTTGGTTACATTTATTAAACAGTTTACAAGCATGAAAACTTGCCAATCAACTGTTGTTATTGTTATAAACAGCCTCCTGGTGCTTCGGAGCTCATTAACTGTTTAATAATTGTAAACAAAGCCGCCAAAGATTGAGAAAAGATGTACAGGTTCGTAAGTGCTGGCGTAACTGCATCGTGAATCTAGCCCGAGATCACAAAATGAGATGTCGGCTTATTTATATCATTAAATGTATATTTTATTTGCAATGTTAATTCAGTTTCGTGTGTGGTTCATCTATGTGGTAGTTTGGGCGGGATTTTCAATAGGAACAATGATGACATGTCAAATACTTATTTTATTCAGCAGTAAATAGGTACCTGGGAGTTAGTCAGCTATCACGGGCTGCTTCCTGGGGGGTGGAGGCCTGGTCGAGGACCGGGCCCCGGGGACACTAAGCCCCTAAATCATTTCAAGATAACCTCAAGATATTCTATCTTAAAGGGACTTAATATTACCTAGGCATCGGTAATTGTGGTACGTGTGGTTAGTTTGGTAATGACAGTTCCAACCTGTCCTCTCAAGTAATTGGACCTTATTGCAATTAGGGAGTTGTTGGGGGGGAGGGCATATTTTCAAGTAACATTTACCATACGCCAGTTACCGACTGATCTTAATTGATATTTTACGAGAAGTGTGGCGGTGATTGGCGTGTAATACCAGCACCTGTCACCTCTTGAGTGACAGGTATGCTGGTGAGGTGGTGCCCACTCACAGGCACCTGCGGGCCGCTCCAAGCAACAGCCTGGTGGACCAAACTCTCACAAGTCAAGCCTGGCCACGGGCCGGGCTTGGGGAGTAGAAGAACTCCCAGAACCCCATCAACCAGGTATATGTGGGCCTGCGGGCCGCTCCAAGCAACAGCCTGGTGGACCAAACTCTCACAAGTCAAGCCTGGCCTCGGGCCGGGCTTGGGGAGTAGAACAACTCCCAGAACCCCATCAACCAGGTATCCAGCAGACACCCGTACAGCTGAGGGCTTGTCCACGGGTGGTGGGCGGTGGTGGGCGGTGGTGGGCGGGGTACTGTGTCCCCGGTGTTTCCGGTGGGTGGTGGGTGAGGCAGCCCCCCCGAGGCACGCCCAACACCCACAAAAACGACGCCCATGTTAGGTCGCGGCGGGTCAGGGGTGGGGGTGTCAGGGCGGGGGTTGGGGCCCCCTGGCTGACTGGTGGGGGAGACGCCATCTCTCTGACTGACCTCCAGGACCTGTAAACAGCACGACAAGGTCAAAGGTCAACATCTTTCCTTCTGGCCAGCTATACTCTATTTAACTGCAATGTTTCTATACAAAAATGGTATCAACTGTTACGACGGAACTCGTCTAAAGATGCAGTGAGGGTTCATGAATGTAAACCGGTACTAGTTTACCTTACATCTTGTGCGGAGGAAAACATGTCCACCTTACCTCACTGGTTATCTCTGAGGCCACACACACACACACACACACACACACACACACACACACACACACACACACACACACACACACACACACACACACACACACACACACACACAGTCTATTTAACACAAGGGGAACACGCACAAGGGGACACAGGTGGAAACTGAGTGCCCAAATGAGCCACAGAGATATTAGAAAGAACTTTTTTAGTGTCAGAGTGGTTGACAAATGGAATGCATTAGGGGGTGATGTGGTGGAGGCTGACTCCATACACAGTTTCAAGTGTAGATATGATAGAGCCCAGCAGGCTCAGGAACCTGTACACCTGTTGATTGACGGTTGAGAGGCGGGACCAAAGAGCCAGAGCTCAACCCCCGCAAACACAACTAGGTGAGTGAGTACACACACACACACACACACACACACACACACACACACACACACACACACACACACACACACACACACACACACACACACACACACACACACACACACGCAGCTGCTCTAAATAAACAACAAACACATCTAAACCGCCGCTCGCAATTTTGCTGTTTTGCGTGTTGAGTGAGCTACCTGTGGAGTGTGTGTGTGTGGGGGGGGGGCAGTGTCACCACTTCCTCTTATGTAGGGGGGGTGCTAGTGACCTCTTTCCCCTTTGTAGGGGGGTGTTAGTGACCTCTTTCCCCTTTGTAGGGGGGTGTTAGTGACCTCTTTCCCCTTTGTAGGGGGGTGTTAGTGACCTCTTTCCCCTTTGTAGGGGGGTGTTAGCGAGCACTTCCTCCCCCAAAGGAGCCAAGCCTGTAGAGCAGTCAAGCGATTAATCCGGCAAGCCACCGTGGTCACGACTCCCGGGGGGGGGGGGGGGGGGGGGTATTGTCTCAGGGGGGGCGTGTACCCCCGTGGGTGACTCAGGGGAGGGGGGTGGGGGGAGCAAGGTGACCCGGTAACCTCCTCCTGGTGGTGCTTGGGAACGTGACTGGGGAGAGGGAAGGGCCGGCTAGTCATTGTCTGGTACCTCTGACCAGCAGCACCAGGCTACATGGTGAGGTGGGGGTGTGTTCACCTAGTTGTGTTTGCGGGGGTTGAGCTCTGGCTCTTTGGTCCCGCCTCTCAACCGTCAATCAACTGGTGTACAGGTTCCTGAGCCTATTGGGCTCTCATATCTACACTTGAAACTGTGTATGGAGTCAGCCTCCACCACATCACTTCCTAATGCATTCCATTTGTCAACCACTCAAATGCATTCCATTTGTCAACCACACCTAGTTGTACTCACCTAGTTGTATTCACCTAGTTGTATTTGCAGTGGTTGAGCTCTGGCTCTTTGGTTCCGCCTCTCAACTGTCAATCAAGTGGTGTACAGATGCCTGAGTCTACTGGGCTCTATCATATCTATATTTGAAACTATGTATGGAGTCAGCCTCCACCACATCACTACTTAATGCATTCCATTTGTTAACTACTCTGACACTGAAAAAATTATTTCTAACGTCTCTGTGGCTCATCTGGGTACTCAGTTTCCACCTGTGTCCCCTTGTTCGTGTCCCTCCCGTGCTGAAGAGTTTGTCTTTGTCCACCCTGTCAATTCCCCTGAGAATTTTGTAGGTGATTATCGTGTCTCCCCTTACTCTTCTGTTTTCCAGGGATGTGAGGTTCAGCTCCCATAGCCTTTCCTCGTAGCTCATTCCTCTCAGTTCCGGGATCAGTCTGGTGGCATACCTCTGAATATTCTCTAACTTTGTCTTGTGTTTAACTAGGTATGGACTCCAGGCTGGAGCTGCATACTCCAGGATTGGTCTTACATAAGTGGTATACAGGGTCCTGAACGATTCCTTACACAAGTTTCTAAAGGCAGTTCTTATGTTGGCCAGTCTAGCATATGCCGCTGATGATATTCTTTTAATGTGGGCCTCTGGGGACAGGTTCGGTGTGATATCAACCCCCAGATCTTTCTCTCTATTTGACTCTTGCAGGATTTCACCTCCCAGATGGTTCCTTGTGTTCAGCCTCCTGCTCCCTTCGCCTAATGTCATTACCTTACACTTTCCTGAGTTGAACTTTAGCATGTGTGTGTTACAAAGTTGTATTGCAAAGTTCTTTCGCTCCAGATGTTCCACTAGCTTTCTTCGCACAATTTTCTCCATCAGCTTGCATGGTATGCAGGTTAGGGACACTGGCCTGTAGTTCAGTGCCTCCTGTCTATCCCCTTTCTTGTATATTGGAACTACATTACTCTCTTTAATTACATTAATCTGTTAATTACATTAATGAGGCCTTACAAATTGTTTTGTGTTTTTTCCAAAATTGTGTGTGTGTGTGTGTGTGTGTGTGTGTGTGTGTGTGTGTGTGTGTGTGTGTGTGCTGTGAGCAGGTTGATGAATATGGGCGTGGAGGCTGGGTGGCGTATGGGTGCCCTTAATTAAGAGGGTCCACACTACCACACTACGCATCATCATCTCCCTCTCTGGCTCAACCGGTCATTTGGCTTGATCTTCATCAGAATACAATTCGGCCAAAGCCACCTGGGTTCCCACATGGTGGCACCCACCCTGGGCGTCTCCCTCTTACCCCTGGGGCCAGCCATGGGGCTCACCACCCACCTAGAACGCCAGTTGGCCAAAGGACACTCCTTCCCCCCTAGCACACTGGACAGATGTAGCTTTCCCACAGGGGGAAGATCCCCCATGGGACCCCAAAGTGGCAAGGCATTGTGTACGGGCCCTCCAGGGTCCCTCCTCTACCCCTGCACCGCCACAAAAAATGTGAGTGGGGAACTTTTGTGAGGGAGTTGGGTGAGTGGCAGTGTGAGTGTGGTCCCAGAGGGTCACGAAGGGGAGTCATTGAGGGTGGCGGCCACCTGGAGCCCAGGGGACCCGAGGCATCACGCTGCTATACGACAGGGCACTTTAGTTTTAGTTTAGTTCATTTATTATGCACCCCATACCCATCTTGTGGGCGGTAGTGGAAAGGGTTACAGAGGCACATAATGGGCTCAGGGACTGAACCCCACTTTAGTACCACAGTCTGTTGACGTTGGGGTAACCTTAGGGCAGGCAGCGGACCAACCAGGCTGAACTACCTCGGCTGAAGACATTGAAAAACTTCAAGCTGATATTAATAAAGTTTTCGACTGGGCATCAGAAAATAACATGATGTTTAACAGTGATAAATTCCAGGTGCTCAGGTACGGTAAAAATGAGGACCTTAAACATAATACAGAGTACAAAACACAATCAAATGTACCCATAGTAGGAAAACAGCATGTAAAGGATTTGGGAATAATGATGTCTGACAACCTAACGTTTAGGGAGCATAACCAAGCAAATATTGCGACAGCCAGAAAAATGATAGGATGGATTACGAGAACTTTCAAATCCTGGGATCCCATCACAATGGTTGTACTCTTCAAGGCACTTGTGTTGTCCCGTCTTGAGTACTGCTCAGTACTCACTTACCCCTTCAGAGCAGGAGAGATTGCTGAAATAGAGGGAGTACAGAGAACACATACGGCATACAGACGCAATAAAGCACCTAAATTATTGGGATCGTCTCAAAGCCCTCCAAATGTACTCACTAGAAAGAAGACGAGAGAGATATCAAATAATATACACCTGGAAGATACTGGAGGGCCAAGTACCAAATCTACACAGTAAAATAACAACGTACTGGAGTGAACGATATGGAAGAAAATGTAGAATAGAACCAGTGAAGAGCAGAGGTGCCATAGGCACAATCAGAGAACACTGTATAAACATCAGAGGTCCGCGGTTGTTCAACGTCCTCCCAGCAAGCATAAGAAATATTGCCGGAACAACCGTGGACATCTTCAAGAGGAAACTAGATTTATTCCTCCAAGGAGTGCGGGACCAACCGGGCTGTGGTGGGTATGTGGGCCTGCGGGCCGCTCTAAGCAACAGCCTGGTGGACCAAACTCTCACAAGTCAAGCCTGGCCTCGGGCCGGGCTTGAGGAGTAAAAGAACTCCCAGAACCCCATCAACCAGGTATCATCCAGGTATCAACTAGGTACTTCCTATTACTTGTACTCCAAATCAACAACAATATTTGATGTACCAATGTATAACCTGGTCCTTTCTGAATCTAAACTGTTTGGCAGAGACGAGGGTTGCTGCACACCTGGCTAATGTCTTCACGGCTGACTGGTGTATATATGGCTATTAAGGAGCCATGCCTCTCTTCATTTACACATACCTGACTTGAGTGCAGACACTCTGTGAAGCACGCAGAGTGGACGCCCTCTGGAGCCACACCAATGTATGGTGGCCGCCTCCATGATACGCTAATGTATGAACACATCCACAAGGGCCGTGATGAGGGTTCGAACCTGCGCACGGGATGTTCCCAGCTGCGAACATCCCGTGGGTAGGTTCGAATCCTCATCGCGGCCCTTGTGGATTTGTTCATTGTATATCACGTTATTGTGATATCTCTGTGTTCACTAATGAGCAGAGGTGCCATAGGCAGAATCAGAGAACACTGTATAAACATCAGAGGTCCGCGGTTGTTCAACGTCCTCCCAGCGAGCATAAGAAATATTGCCGGAACAACCGTGGACATCTTCAAGAGGAAACTAGATAGTTTCCTCCAAGGAGTGCCGGACCAACCGGGGTGTGGTGGGTATGTGGGGCCTGGGGGCCGCTCCAAGCAACAGCCTAGTGGACTCTACCTCCCCCCCCCATCCTTTCTCACAAGTCAAGCCTGGCCTCGGGCCGGGCTCGGGGAGTAGAAGACCTCCCGAAACCCCTCTATAGGAATGTTCCGGGTCCCGGGCGCACTCAAGAGGCGGTACACAAGAGGCCCCAAACTTGTGTGTTGGTAGGGGGGGGGGGCAGGGGGGGGATGCCCCATTCATGGTGTAGGGTGACCACTCAGATAATGAGGCCGTGTAGCGGGCCAATCACGTTACACTCAGCTGGCTAGCCGTGGGAATATTACTGCCTAGTCTACATGTGTGTGTGTGTCCTCTTATGCCCTGCACACACCTGTGAACCCCTTCCCCCCCCCCGCTCTCCAACTATACCCCTTCTGCAGTCCACACCTGCCTTATTTCTCACCACACCACTCCCAAAAGCACTCAAAACATTCGCTCCTCGAGCTACCACACCTGCCTTTCCCGCCCACTACCAGCGCCCTCCACACATGCACCTCGCATACACGCAAACCACACACACACACCTGTCCCACACCTAACAAAATCCATTTGGAGTAGTGTGACGCAAAGTTGTGTGTCACAAGTCTGTCACTGTCACTGTATCATCCTCATGACACACACACACACACACCACAACACACACCTGAAGGGTCGTAGCGTTTGTGCAGATGGTGTTAAAATATGCAGGTGAAGTTATTATTGGGCCGAAGACATTTATAAGTCATAAAGGCTATATGTCCCTACACACAATCACAGCCCCGCTCCTGGGCCAGGGAACTCCACTACGGGCTCACCATAGCCCGTGCTACTTTTCTAAATCTAAATCTGAATCTAAAACAAGAATATGTCCCTAATCTGCGCAGGAAAATGACAATATTCTGGAGCGAAGGATATGGTAGGAAGTGGAGAATGCGCCAGGGGCCACACTCGGGGAGATTAAGACAGGTTCCTGCAGGAAGTGCTGGATCAGGCAGGCTATGATGGCTACCCACATCCTTACTCACCAAGTTATCACCACAAAAACCTGATCTCTCAGGACCGACCAGCAGGAGTGGAAGAATACTCGAAACCGGCCACAGGTAAACCCAACCCCCCCCCTCTCTCTCTCTCCCACCACTTCCGTTCCTCACTCCTATCATCTCACCCACGCCCACCATCCCCACACGCCCCCACACCCACCCACGCCCACCCGCCCCTTACATAGTCCCTCACCTCCACTGCCCTGTCTTCCCGCCCACACCTGCAGGAGCCCCTCCCCCCCCCCGCCCACACCTGGACCCCGCCCCACCCCTCCCCCGCCCCACCTCTCCCCCGCCCTACCACACATAATATGTCTTGGCTACATAGGTGAGAGGAACATCTTAGTCGTAACGTAACGGTAATTAAATGCCCCCCAAGGGCTTGGGGTGTGGAGTACCGTGGGGGGGGGGGGGGAAGCATAGTTCCCAGCCCTCCGCCTCAGGTGTGGACCCCAGGGCCGGGGTACTGGGGGGGGGCAGGTCTGGTGTGGCTATATAATAAATAAACCAGTAAATAAACAATAAATAAATACCAGTCTCCGTGGTGTAGTGGTAAGACACTCGCCTGGCGTTCCGCGAGCGCTTTGTCATGGGTTCGTATCCTGGCCGGGGAGGATTTACTGGGCGCAATTCCTTAACTGTAGCCTCTGTTTAACTCAACAGTAAAATGTGTACTTGGTTGTAACAAGGATTCTTCGCGGCGGGGATCGTATTCCAGGGACCTGCCCGAAACGCTACGCGTACTAGTGGCTCTACAACCATGTAACAACTCTTGTATATATCTCAAAAAATAGCCTTAAACAGAACAACATGTGTGGAAGCATCGGAGTGTGTATATATGAATGCTACACAGTATTCATCTATAGACATCCATATATGGTGAAACACATGTGAAGAACCTCTCATACACTCACAGCTCCCTGACAAGAGGGAGCCAGCTTAGCTTAGCTGCCAACACCCACACATGGTGTCAGCAAGGCGGACAGCCCGCCGCCTGCTTTCATACCTCTCACTGTATTTCCCACTTCTATACTTCCCTTCACCTATGCCTCTCCTTCCTCTTTACTCCCCCAAAAAATGGAGGATAGGTCTTGTGTAACTGGGGGAGGGTAGGGTTGGGTAGCCGGGATGTCCTCCCAGCTTGGGCAGCAGAGGTGTATTAGCCAGGGTTCTGGGAGTTCTACTCCCCAAGCCCGGCCCGAGGCCAAGCTTGACTTGTAACTGTTGCTTGGAGCGCCCCACATAACTACTTCTACACGGTTGGTCTGGTGCTTCTTGCACACACTTTCCTCTTAAAGAAGCCCACTTTAGTTCTGGTAATATTTCTTATAGTCGCTGGGAGGACGTTGAACAACCGCGGACCTCTGATGTTCATACAGTATTCTCTGATTGTGCCTATGGCACCTCTGCCCTTCACTGGTTCTATTCTGCATTTTCTTCCATATCGTTCACTCCAGTATGTTGTTATTTTACTGTGTAGAATTGTGATTTGGCCCTCCAGTATCTTCGCTGTATTTAATATCTCTCTCGTCTCCTTTCTAGAGAACACATTTTGAGAGCTTTGAGACGATTCCAATAATTTAGGAGGTTTATCATGACTGTGTCGGCCATTATCATGTATACGTATACGGTGTATACGTATACATGTATATGTATCATGTATACGTATACCATTATCATGGCCGTATATGTTCTCTATTCCCTCTATTTCAGCAATCTCTCCTGCTCTGAAGGAGGAAGTGAGTATGGCACAGTACAGTCAAGGCGATACAACACAAGTGATTTGGACAGTATGAGCATTACTATGGAATCCCTGGATTTATAGGTTCTCGTAATCCAGCCTATCATTGTTCTGGCTGGTGCTATAAGTGTTTGGTTGTTAAACGTTAGGTCGTCAGACATCATGTTTATGCTAAGGTGTGTGCTAAAGTTTTATACATTATATGGCAAGGTAAGCCCATGACAATTCATGTTCTATTATAATACAGTATTTGTTTAGGAATTATTTTGACCTTGAACTTGACATGGGTTCTTCCGTAGAGTTTCATCGCGATAATTTTATTCAAGGGCAGCTGCCCAAATGCTGATGTACCTACCTTGAGGTTACCTTGAGGTGCTTCCGGGGCTTAGTGTCCCCGCGGCCCGGTCGTCGACCAGGCCTCGTCGACCAGATCTAAATGTATTAATAAAAATAATACATAAAAATACTGAAACTTATTGTGGAAGAACTGGGTCGAGGCTGACTGTCAGGTCACTACCACACCTGTCACTACCACACCTGTCACTACCACACCTGTCACTACCACACCTGTCACTACCACGCCTGTCACTACCACGCCTGTCACTACCACACCTGTCACTACCACACCTGTCACTACCACGCCTGTCACTACCACGCCTGTCACTACCACACCTGTCACTACCACACCTGTCACTACCACACCTGTCACTACCACACCTGTCACTACCACACCTGTCACTACCACGCCTGTCACTACCACACCTGTCACTACCACACCTGTCACTACCACACCTGTCACTACCACACCTGTCACTACCACACCTGTCACTACCACACCTGTCACTACCACACCTGTCACTACCACGCCTGTCACTACCACACCTGTCACTACCACACCTGTCACTACCACACCTGTCACTACCACGCCTGTCACTACCACACCTGTCACTACCACACCTGTCACTACCACGCCTGTCACTACCACACCTGTCACTACCACACCTGTCACTACCACACCTGTCACTACCACACCTGTCACTACCACGCCTGTCACTACCACACCTGTCACTACCACACCTGTCACTACCACACCTGTCACTACCACACCTGTCACTACCACACCTGTCACTACCACACCTGTCACTACCACACCTGTCACTACCACGCCTGTCACTACCACGCCTGTCACTACCACGCCTGTCACTACCACACCTGTCACTACCACACCTGTCACTACCACACCTGTCACTACCACACCTGTCACTACCACACCTGTCACTACCACGCCTGTCACTACCACGCCTGTCACTACCACACCTGTCACTACCACACCTGTCACTACCACGCCTGTCACTACCACGCCTGTCACTACCACGCCTGTCACTACCACACCTGTCACTACCACACCTGTCACTACCACGCCTGTCACTACCACGCCTGTCACTACCACGCCTGTCACTACCACACCTGTCACTACCACACCTGTCACTACCACGCCTGTCACTACCACACCTGTCACTACCACACCTGTCACTACCACACCTGTCACTACCACACCTGTCACTACCACACCTGTCACTACCACGCCTGTCACTACCACGCCTGTCACTACCACGCCTGTCACTACCACACCTGTCACTACCACACCTGTCACTACCACACCTGTCACTACCACACCTGTCACTACCACACCTGTCACTACCACACCTGTCACTACCACGCCTGTCACTACCACACCTGTCACTACCACGCCTGTCACTACCACGCCTGTCACTACCACACCTGTCACTACCACACCTGTCACTACCACACCTGTCACTACCACACCTGTCACTACCACGCCTGTCACTACCACGCCTGTCACTACCACGCCTGTCACTACCACGCCTGTCACTACCACGCCTGTCACTACCACACCTGTCACTACCACACCTGTCACTACCACACCTGTCACTACCACACCTGTCACTACCACACCTGTCACTACCACACCTGTCACTACCACGCCTGTCACTACCACACCTGTCACTACCACACCTGTCACTACCACACCTGTCAGTATGTGGCACCTGCAGCTATACACTTACTGTATTCACTCCCGTCTTCTGAAGGCAGTGAATGAAGTAACTGTATCTGGAACACTCCCTGTGTTACAGTTATGGCTATGATTCATACGTCAGGCTGCGAGCAGCCGCGTCCAACAGTCTTGTTGACCAGTCCTTCAACCAGGAGACCGGGCCGCGGGGTCGTTGAGCCCCGAAATCATGGCAAGGTAGGGGAGTCCCTCATGCAGTGTGTGCAGGTGTAGGTTAATGAGCACACATGTGCCTCGGACAGGTGTATATAGCCTGTCTACCTTGTAGCGGTTCCAAAGATCAACCTCCCTGCGGCCCGGTCTCTAACCAGGCCTCTTGGCTGGTCATCTGATCAACCAGGCTGATGGACGCTGCTGCTCCTCTCAGCCTGGCCTATGAATCACAGCCTGGTGGATCAGGAATCCTTTTGACTAGGGTCGCTCCGTAAATATCCAGGCATTTACCTAAGCCTTGGAGGAGCCGGTCGGCCGAGCGGACAGCACGCTGGACTTGTGATCCTGTGGTCCCGGGTTCGATCCCGGGCGCCGGCGAGAAACAATGGGCAGAGTTTCATCCTATGCCCCTGTTACCTAGCAGTAAAATAGGTACCTGGGTGTTAGTCAGCTGTCACGGGCTGCTTCCTGGGAGTGGAGGCCTGGTCGAGGACCGGGCCGCGGGGACACTAAAGCCCCGAAATCATCTCAAGATAACCTCAAGATAACCTCAAGATATGTCTCATCTACAGTATTTTAAACTAAGTAATTGGTATACTAAATATATAGTTTATTTAACAAAGACCAGTGAGTCAAGATGGTGTGTGTGTGTGTGTGTGTGTGTGTGTGGAGCGTGGGAAGTGGTGTGGGATGCGAACCCAGGCACCTTCCTCAGCTGCTTGCCCTGCGGTCAACTACCATCCTCTCCACTCACCCAGCTGGTCTTGTCAAGGGGGCAAGGGGCTGGCGGGGGACCCTCTGCCCTCTCTACCCCTGACAGGAATGTCTCCTGCACTCACCTGAGGCGTGTCAACACCTTACTACCTGCGACCTATTAACCCTACTGTAGGAAGTGCCTGTCTTGGCCCCATGTTGGGTGGTGGGGCTTTGTTGTGTCTTGGGCCCATGTTGGGTGGTGGGGCTTTGTTGCCTCATGGGCCTATGTTGGGTGGTGGGGCTTTGTTGCCTCATGGGCCTATGTTGGGTGGTGGGGCTTTGTTGTGTCTTGGGCCCATGTTGTGAGGTGGGGCTTTGTTGCCTCATGAGGCCCATGTTGTGAGGTTGGGCTTTGTTGCCTCATGGGCCCTACTAAGGAATCCTTAAACTACCTTGTGTGTTGAGGGTGTCCCTGTACTGTGTGGGGAGCACAAGTCCAGCACAAGTCCAACACAGGTCCAACACAGGTCCAGCACAAGTCCAACACAGGTCCAGCACAAGTCCAACACAGGTCAAACACAAGTCCAACACAGGTCCAACACAAGTCCAACACAGGTCCAACACAAGTCCAACACAAGGCCAACACAAGTCCAACACAGGTCCAACACAGGTCCAACACAAGTCCAACACAAGTCCAACACAGGTCTCTACAAGCCGGACACCAAAAAAAACTCATTATAACACTGATAATCAACATGCTCGATGCACAGAATAAATGGACCAGAGTGTTTTCAATGGCTACCATCACTCATCCAGAGTGATGGGTCCTATGGCTACCAGAACCCATCATGATGATCGACACTGCTGCCAAATTACCATGTAACAAGGATGATGTTGAGGCGGGCCTGGGTGGTGTCTATATCTCGTTTAACACTATATTGCCCCGAACATTAAGGTCTGACAGGAGACAAGTCACACGGGCTTTCAGATGTTAAAATTTCTATACAGATATGGTTGGTATTCTTGTAGAAAATAGTGAACTGTATCTTGTGGTATCTCGTTTGGCGTTGATATCTGGAGGTTTTAGGTTTGGTAAGGAAAGAATAGGCCAGAATTCTTTCTGAATAGGAAAGAATAGGAAAGAATCTGGTTACCAGGCTGGCTGGCAACCAGAGCCGGATTCACGAAGCAGTTACGTAAGCACTTACGAACCTGTACATCTTTTCTCAATCTTTGGCGGCTTTGTTTACAATTATTAAACAGTTAATGAACTTCGAAGCACCAGGAGGCTGTTTATAACAATAACAACAGTTGATTGGCATGTTTTTATGCTTGTCAACTGTTTAATATATGTAACCAAAGCCGTCAAAGATTGAGGAAATATGTACACGTTCGTAAGTGCTTGCGTAACTGCTTCGTGAATCTGGCCCCAGGTTCGTAAGTGCTTACGTAACTGCTTCGTGAATCCGGCTCTGGTTGCCAGCCAGCCTGGTTGACCAGTCCAGCAGCAACGAGGAGGCCTGGGCAATGACCGGGCCGCGGGGACGCTAAGCCCCGAAACCAACTCAAGGCACACACCTGTGGCAAGTGGTTACAGGTCTCAAGATATCCCAATCTTGTCCACTCCTTGAGTGCACTCCAGGAGCAGGAAGTGGGATCTCACACACACAACATTATTGAATCTCCAGTCATTAGACTACACTTCCTCGATGAGGTTATCTTGAGATGATTTCGGGGCTTTAGTGTCCCCGCGGCCCGGTCCTCGACCAGGCCTCCACCCCCAGGAAGCAGCCCGTGACAGCTGACTAACACCCAGGTACCTATTTTAGGTAACAGGGGCATAGGGTGAAAGAAACTCTGCCCATTGTTTCTCGCCGGCGCCCAGCATTGAACCCAGGACCACAGGATCACAAGTCCAGCGTGCTGTCCGCTCGGCCGACCGGCTCCCTAAAGGTACCTGGAGTTTTGTAATTATTTGAGGCCACGCTCGCGTTCTTGAAAATATCTTCACAGTCCATCTAGAATTTGCCAGTGCTATCTAACTGATATCATGACCGTACGATACGGGGGATTTTAGCATCACGTGGCTGATCAGTCCAGCAACCAGGAGGCCTGGTCGACGACCGGGCCGCGGGGACGCTAAGCCCCGGAAGCACCTCAAGGTAACCTCAAGGTAAGGCTACCTCTTGATATAAACGTATGTAACTCCTCAAAGTCACTCTCCACTTCGTATATAAACTGATATTTAATCAGGAAGTCGAAAGGGGGGAAATAAATGTGGTGAGTGAGGAGGCGATGAACAAATCCACAAGGGCCGTGACGAGGATTCGAACCTACCTTGCCTACCTTGAGGCTACCTTGAGGTGCTTCCGGGGCTTAGTGTCCCCGCGGCCCGGTCGTCGACCAGGCCTCCTGGTTGCTGGACTGATCAACCAGGCTGTTAGACGCGGCTGCTCGCAGCCTGACGTATGAGTCACAGCCTGGTTGATCAGGTATCCTTTGGAGGTGCTTATCCAGTTCTCTCTTGAACACTGTGAGGGGTTTGCCAGTTATGCCCCTTATGTGTAGTGGAAGCGTGTTGAACAGTCTCGGGCCTCTGATGTTGATAGAGTTCTCTCTCAGAGTACCTGTTGCACCTCTGCTTTTCAACGGGGGTATTCTGCACATCCTGCCATGTCTTCTGGTCTCATGTGGTGTTATTTCTGTGTGCAGGTTTGGGACCAGCCCCTCAATTATTTTCCACGTGTAAATTATTATGTATCTCTCCCGCCTGCGCTCAAGGGAGTACAGATTTAGGCTCTTTAGTCGGTCCCAGTAATTTAGATGTTTTACTGAGTGGATTCTAGCAGTAAAGGATCTCTGCACGCTCTCTAGGTCAGCAGTTTCTCCAGCTTTGAAAGGGGCTGTCATTGTGCAGCAGTACTCCACTCTAGATAGCACAAGCGTTTTGAAAAGTATCATCATCGGTATAGCATCTCTAGTGTGAAAAGTTCTTGTTATCCAACCTGTCATTTTTCTTGCAGTTGTGACGGCTACTTTATTGTGTTCTTTAAAGGTAAGGTCTTCCGACATGAGTACACCCAGGTCCTTTACATTGCCTTTTCGTTCTATGTTATGATTTGCCTGCGTTTTGTACGTGGTTTCTGTTTTTATATTTTCAATTTTTCCGTAGCGCATGAGCTGAAACTTATCCTCGTTGAATACCATATTATTTTCTGTAGCCCATAGAAAGACCTGATCTACATCTGATTGGAGGTTTGCCGTGTCCTCTATGTTGCCAACTCTCATGAAAATCCTAGTGTCATCTGCAAAGGATGATACAGTGCTATAGGTTGTGTTCTGGTCTATGTCCGATATGAGGATGAGAAAAAGTACTGGAGCAAGCACAGTACCCTGGGGGACTGAGCTCTTCACGGTTGATGGGCTGGATTTTATTTTGTTGACTATTACACATTGGGTTCTGTCAGTCAGGAAATTGTAGATCCATCTGCCTATTTTCCCGGTAATTCCTTTTGAACGCATTTTATGTGCAATAACACCATGGTCACATTTATCAAAAGCTTTTGCGAAATCTGTGTAAATTACATCAGCGTTTTGTTTGTCTTCCATAGCATCTAATGCCATATCATAGTGGTCCAGCAACTGCGACAGGCAAGAGCGCCCTGTTCTGAAACCATGTTGTCCGGGGTTATGGAGATGCTGTGATTCCATGTATTTTGTGATCTTACTTCTTAGCACTCTCTCAAAAATTTTTATGATGTGCGATGTTAGTGCTATCGGTCTGTAATTTTTTGCCTCTGCCTTATTTCCTCCTTTATGGAGTGGTGCTATCTCTGCTGTTTTTAGTATGTCAGGGATAACGCCAGTATCTAGACTTTGTCTCCACAGAATGTGAAGGGCCTGCGATAGTGGTTTTTTACAGTTCTTGATGAATATGGAGTTCCAAGAATCCGGGCCTGGTGCAGAGTGCATAGGCATACTGTTTATGGCTTCTTCAAAATCTAGTGGGGATAGGGCGACGTCTGATATGTGATTTGATGTTGGTATCATATCCATGAAAAATTCATTTGGGTTATCAATCTTTAGTGCATTTAATGGCTCACTGAAAACAGAGTCGTACTGCTTCCTCAGTAACTCGCTCATTTCTTTGTTGTCATCTGTGAAAGTTCCATCTCCCTTTCGCAGGGGCCCGATACTAGATGTGGTTTTTGATCTTGATTTTGCATAGGAGAAAAAATATTTCGGATTTCTCTCTATTTCACTGATGGCCTTTTGCTCTCTTTGCCTCTCCTGGGTTTTGTATGATTCTTGTAGCTTGAGTTCAATTGTTTCTATTTCTCTACCTAACCTTCTTCTCCGTTCTTGAGATAGGGTGCGACTCTCAAGTTGTTCCGCGATTCGTTTTCTTCGCCTATATAGGGAACGACGTTCCCGTTCCAATCTGCATCTCTTTCTCTTTTTTCTTAGGGGTATGCGGTTTGAACATATTTCTAGTGCTACTGAGCTTATTTTTTCCAGGCACTGGTTCAGGTTTGCATTTCCTAGCTGTTCTTCCCAGTTTATTTCTGTGAAGTCCTGGTTTATTTGCTCCCAGTTTATCCGTTTATTATTGAAGTTGAATTTGCTGAAATCTCCTCCACCGGGAATCTGGACTGGTTTTGAAGGTCCATTTCCCATGGTTGTCAGAACTTCAATTAAGTTGTGATCTGAGTAACAGGTATTTGTAATCATTATGTTCCCGATCAACTCATCATTATTAGTGAAAATGAGGTCCAGCGTGTTCTTCCTAGTTGGTTCTACTATTTGCTGGTTTAAGGCAAACCTATCGCACATCCGTAGCAGGTCATTTGCATGTGCCTGCTCATTTAGGCTACTTCCTGGTATTCTTTCTGATATTACTGTATTAGCCAGGTGCTTCCATTTCAGGTGCCGTAGGTTGAAGTCCCCAAGCAGGATGATGTTCGGAGCTGGATTTGTGAGGTTTTCCAAGCAGTGCTCTATTTTCATTAGTTGGTCTTTAAACTGCTGAGGGTTTGCCTCCGGTGACTTATATACAAGGACAACAACTACATTTAGGATCTCTATTTTGACTATCAGGAGCATCCAGGAGCATCCTAGACACTGCCTTAATCGCCTGAGGAGGCGATGAGTTTGATGACACCCCCCTCCCCTCCCCCATCCCCACTCTGGTGAATTACCAGCTCCTCAAGGCCCATTGTAAGGTGGTGAGTGTATGAGCGGACACCTCACAACACCGACCACACTCAGGGACGGTAGTATTATCTGTGAGGGAACAGTGATTGGTCGAAGGCGGAAAAGAGTTTCCCGTCTTCCTTCCTGGCGGGAAACATTCCTTCCTTCCTGGCGGGAAACATTCCTTCCTTCCTGGCGGGAAACATTCCTTCCTTCCTGGCGGGAAACATTCCTTCCTTCCTGGCGGGAAACATTCCTTCCTTCCTGGCGGGAAACATTCCTTCCTTCCTGGCGGGAAACATTCCTTCCTTCCTGGCGGGAAACATTCCTTCCTTCCTGGCGGGAAACTTTCCTTCCTTCCTGGCGGGAAACATTCCTTCCTTCCTGGCGGGAAACATTCCTTCCTTCCTGGCGGGAAACATTCCTTCCTTCTTGGCGGGAAACATTCCTTCCTTCTTGGATACAGCCTGGTTGATCAGGTATCCTTTGGAGGTGTTTGTCAAGTTCTCTCTTGAACACTGTGAGGGGTCGGCCAGTTATGTCCCTTATGTGTAGTGGAAGCGTGTTGAACAGTCTCGGGCCTCTGATGTTGATAGTTCTCTCTTGAACACTGTGAGGGGTCGGCCAGTTATGTCCCTTATGTGTAGTGGAAGCGTGTTGAACAGTCTCGGGCCTCTGATGTTGATAGTTCTCTCTTGAACACTGTGAGGGGTCGGCCAGTTATGCCCCTTATGTGTAGTGGAAGCGTGTTGAACAGTCTCGGGCCTCTGATGTTGATAGTTCTCTCTTGAACACTGTGAGGGGTCGACCAGTTATGCCCCTTATGTGTAGTGGAAGCGTGTTGAACAGTCTCGGGCCTCTGATGTTGATAGTTCTCTCTTGAACACTGTGAGGGGTCGGCCAGTTATGTCCCTTATGTGTAGTGGAAGCGTGTTGAACAGTTTCGGGCCTCTGATGTTGATAGTTCTCTCTTGAACACTGTGAGGGGTCGGCCAGTTATGTCCCTTATGTGTAGTGGAAGCGTGTTGAACAGTCTCGGGCCTCTGATGTTGATAGTTCTCTCTTGAACACTGTGAGGGGTCGGCCAGTTATGCCCCTTATGTGTAGTGGAAGCGTGTTGAACAGTCTCGGGCCTCTGATGTTGATAGTTCTCTCTTGAACACTGTGAGGGGTCGGCCAGTTATGCCCCTTATGTGTAGTGGAAGCGTGTTGAACAGTCTCGGGCCTCTGATGTTGATAGTTCTCTCTTGAACACTGTGAGGGGTCGGCCAGTTATGTCCCTTATGTGTAGTGGAAGCGTGTTGAACAGTCTCGGGCCTCTGATGTTGATAGTTCTCTCTTGAACACTGTGAGGGGTCGGCCAGTTATGTCCCTTATGTGTAGTGGAAGCGTGTTGAACAGTCTCGGGCCTCTGATGTTGATAGTTCTCTCTTGAACACTGTGAGGGGTCGGCCAGTTATGTCCCTTATGTGTAGTGGAAGCGTGTTGAACAGTCTCGGGCCTCTGATGTTGATAGTTCTCTCTTGAACACTGTGAGGGGTCGGCCAGTTATGTCCCTTATGTGTAGTGGAAGCGTGTTGAACAGTCTCGGGCCTCTGATGTTGATAGTTCTCTCTTGAACACTGTGAGGGGTCGGCCAGTTATGTCCCTTATGTGTAGTGGAAGCGTGTTGAACAGTCTCGGGCCTCTGATGTTGATAGTTCTCTCTTGAACACTGTGAGGGGTCGGCCAGTTATGTCCCTTATGTGTAGTGGAAGCGTGTTGAACAGTCTCGGGCCTCTGATGTTGATAGTTCTCTCTTGAACACTGTGAGGGGTCGGCCAGTTATGTCCCTTATGTGTAGTGGAAGCGTGTTGAACAGTCTCGGGCCTCTGATGTTGATAGTTCTCTCTTGAACACTGTGAGGGGTCGGCCAGTTATGTCCCTTATGTGTAGTGGAAGCGTGTTGAACAGTCTCGGGCCTCTGATGTTGATAGTTCTCTCTTGAACACTGTGAGGGGTCGGCCAGTTATGTCCCTTATGTGTAGTGGAAGCGTGTTGAACAGTCTCGGGCCTCTGATGTTGATAGTTCTCTCTTGAACACTGTGAGGGGTCGGCCAGTTATGTCCCTTATGTGTAGTGGAAGCGTGTTGAACAGTCTCGGGCCTCTGATGTTGATAGTTCTCTCTTGAACACTGTGAGGGGTCGGCCAGTTATGTCCCTTATGTGTAGTGGAAGCGTGTTGAACAGTCTCGGGCCTCTGATGTTGATAGTTCTCTCTTGAACACTGTGAGGGGTCGGCCAGTTATGTCCCTTATGTGTAGTGGAAGCGTGTTGAACAGTCTCGGGCCTCTGATGTTGATAGTTCTCTCTTGAACACTGTGAGGGGTCGGCCAGTTATGTCCCTTATGTGTAGTGGAAGCGTGTTGAACAGTCTCGGGCCTCTGATGTTGATAGTTCTCTCTTGAACACTGTGAGGGGTCGGCCAGTTATGTCCCTTATGTGTAGTGGAAGCGTGTTGAACAGTCTCGGGCCTCTGATGTTGATAGTTCTCTCTTGAACACTGTGAGGGGTCGGCCAGTTATGTCCCTTATGTGTAGTGGAAGCGTGTTGAACAGTCTCGGGCCTCTGATGTTGATAGTTCTCTCTTGAACACTGTGAGGGGTCGGCCAGTTATGTCCCTTATGTGTAGTGGAAGCGTGTTGAACAGTCTCGGGCCTCTGATGTTGATAGTTCTCTCTTGAACACTGTGAGGGGTCGGCCAGTTATGTCCCTTATGTGTAGTGGAAGCGTGTTGAACAGTCTCGGGCCTCTGATGTTGATGGTTCTCTCTTGAACACTGTGAGGGGTCGGCCAGTTATGACCCTTATGTGTAGTGGAAGCGTATTGAACAGTCTCGGACCTCTGATGTTGATAGTTCTCTCTTGAACACTGTGAGGGGTCAGCCAGTTATGACCCTTATGTGTAGTGGAAGCGTATTGAACAGTCTCGGGCCTCTGATGTTGATAGTTCTCTCTTGAACACTGTGAGGGGTCGACCAGTTATGTCCCTTATGTGTAGTGGAAGCGTGTTGAACAGTCTCGGGCCTCTGATGTTGATAGTTCTCTCTTGAACACTGTGAGGGGTCGGCCAGTTATGTCCCTTATGTGTAGTGGAAGCGTGTTGAACAGTCTCGGGCCTCTGATGTTGATAGTTCTCTCTTGAACACTGTGAGGGGTCGGCCAGTTATGTCCCTTATGTGTAGTGGAAGCGTGTTGAACAGTCTCGGGCCTCTGATGTTGATGGTTCTCTCTTGAACACTGTGAGGGGTCGGCCAGTTATGACCCTTATGTGTAGTGGAAGCGTATTGAACAGTCTCGGACCTCTGATGTTGATAGTTCTCTCTTGAACACTGTGAGGGGTCAGCCAGTTATGACCCTTATGTGTAGTGGAAGCGTATTGAACAGTCTCGGGCCTCTGATGTTGATAGTTCTCTCTTGAACACTGTGAGGGGTCGACCAGTTATGTCCCTTATGTGTAGTGGAAGCGTGTTGAACAGTCTCGGGCCTCTGATGTTGATAGTTCTCTCTTGAACACTGTGAGGGGTCGGCCAGTTATGTCCCTTATGTGTAGTGGAAGCGTGTTGAACAGTCTCGGGCCTCTGATGTTGATAGTTCTCTCTTGAACACTGTGACGGGTCGGCCAGTTATGCCCCTTATGTGTAGTGGAAGCGTGTTGAACAGTCTCGGGCCTCTGATGTTGATAGTTCTCTCTTGAACACTGTGAGGGGTCGGCCAGTTATGTCCCTTATGTGTAGTGGAAGCGTGTTGAACAGTCTCGGACCTCTGATGTTGATAGTTCTCTCTTGAACACTGTGAGGGGTCGGCCAGTTATGACCCTTATGTGTAGTGGAAGCGTATTGAACAGTCTCGGACCTCTGATGTTGATAGTTCTCTCTTGAACACTGTGAGGGGTCAGCCAGTTATGACCCTTATGTGTAGTGGAAGCGTATTGAACAGTCTCGGGCCTCTGATGTTGATAGTTCTCTCTTGAACACTGTGAGGGGTCGGCCAGTTATGACCCTTATGTGTAGTGGAAGCGTGTTGAACAGTCTCGGGCCTCTGATGTTGATAGTTCTCTTGAACACTGTGAGGGGTCGGCCAGTTATGTCCCTTATGTGTAGTGGAAGCGTATTGAACAGTCTCGGGCCTCTGATGTTGATAGTTCTCTCTTGAACACTGTGAGGGGTCGGCCAGTTATGACCCTTATGTGTAGTGGAAGCGTGTTGAACAGTCTCGGGCCTCTGATGTTGATAGTTCTCTTGAACACTGTGAGGGGTCGGCCAGTTATGTCCCTTATGTGTAGTGGAAGCGTATTGAACAGTCTCGGGCCTCTGATGTTGATAGTTCTCTCTTGAACACTGTGAGGGGTCGGCCAGTTATGACCCTTATGTGTAGTGGAAGCGTGTTGAACAGTCTCGGGCCTCTGATGTTGATAGTTCTCTCTTGAACACTGTGAGGGGTCGGCCAGTTATGTCCCTTATGTGTAGTGGAAGCGTATTGAACAGTCTCGGGCCTCTGATGTTGATAGTTCTCTCTTGAACACTGTGAGGGGTCGGCCAGTTATGACCCTTATGTGTAGTGGAAGCGTGTTGAACAGTCTCGGGCCTCTGATGTTGATAGTTCTCTCTTGAACACTGTGAGGGGTCGGCCAGTTATGTCCCTTATGTGTAGTGGAAGCGTGTTGAACAGTCTCGGGCCTCTGATGTTGATAGTTCTCTCTTGAACACTGTGAGGGGTCGGCCAGTTATGTCCCTTATGTGTAGTGGAAGCGTGTTGAACAGTCTCGGGCCTCTGATGTTGATAGTTCTCTCTTGAACACTGTGAGGGGTCAGCCAGTTATGCCCCTTATGTGTAGTGGAAGTGTGTTGAACAGTCTCGGGCCTCTGATGTTGATAGTTCTCTCTTGAACACTGTGACGGGTCGGCCAGTTATGCCCCTTATGTGTAGTGGAAGCGTGTTGAACAGTCTCGGGCCTCTGATGTTGATAGTTCTCTCTTGAACACTGTGAGGGGTCGGCCAGTTATGTCCCTTATGTGTAGTGGAAGCGTGTTGAACAGTCTCGGGCCTCTGATGTTGATAGTTCTCTCTGGAACACTGTGAGGGGTCAGCCAGTTATGTCCCTTATGTGTAGTGGAAGCGTGTTGAACAGTCTCGGGCCTCTGATGTTGATAGTTCTCTCTTGAACACTGTGAGGGGTCGGCCAGTTATGTCCCTTATGTGTAGTGGAAGCGTGTTGAACAGTCTCGGGCCTCTGATGTTGATAGTTCTCTCTTGAACACTGTGAGGGGTCAGCCAGTTATGTCCCTTATGTGTAGTGGAAGCGTGTTGAACAGTCTCGGGCCTCTGATGTTGATAGTTCTCTCTTGAACTCTGTGAGGGGTCGGCCAGTTATGCCCCTTATGTGTAGTGGAAGCGTGTTGAACAGTCTCGGGCCTCTGATGATGATAGAGTTCTCTTTCAGTTCTTAGAGTTCTCAGTCTCCTGGGGGACTGAGCTCTTCACAGTGGATGATCCTGATTTGACTCTGACTATCACTCTTCTTGCTTCTGTTCGTTTGGAAATTAAAGATCAATCTTGTTACCGTGAGGAGGGGAGGTGGGCGGCGTTGTGGGGGTGGGGTGGGGGTGTGTGGGTCTAGGGGGGGAGGAAAAGAGTGTAATGTTTGTGGTTCTCACGAGGCGGTAATGCCTCAGAGAACAGTGAGAGTGTGAAGGGCAGGAGGGCGCTGCCCGCCTGCCCTGGCTCCTGCTGCCCGCCTGCCCTGGCTCCTGCTGTCCGCCTGCCCTGGCTCCTGCTGCCCGCCTGCCCTGGCTCCTGCTGCCCGCCTGCCCTGGCTCCTGCTGCCCGCCTGCCCTGCCTCCTGCTGCCCGCCTGCCCTGGCTCCTGCTGCCCGCCTGCCCTGGCTCCTGCTGTCCGCCTGCCCTGGCTCCTGCTGCCCGCCTGCCCT
This sequence comes from Procambarus clarkii, assembly GCF_040958095.1. Classification (NCBI taxonomy): domain Eukaryota; kingdom Metazoa; phylum Arthropoda; class Malacostraca; order Decapoda; family Cambaridae; genus Procambarus; species Procambarus clarkii. The sequence continues at coordinate 5,628,360 of NC_091221.1, read as the reverse complement.
GGGGACGTGGACACCTCCGTAATAGACTATCGTTCCGAGGTAGCATTTAATCAGGCCATATAAATATCTCATCACCTTTGATATTATTTGAGCAACACGAAGGAATTCAAAGGCGACCTTGGCTACGAAGCCGCCCCTCTTCCTCCGTGACCCGGCCATACTCTCCTGAAGGTCACACAGGCTTCCTTACACGCCCCTTATCACAGACGTGAGGAGTTGATCAGTCCAGCAACCAGGAGGCCTGGTCGACGACCGGGCCGCGGGGACGCTAAGCCCCGGAGCACCTCAAGGTAACCTCAAGGTAATGAGGATTACCTTACGGCAAGTGGACCGTCGCCAGCCATATACCTGCTCTCTTGTTATGAACATAAGAATGAAGGTATATGTTCAAGGCCTATTGAACATTTATATACGTGGCCGCTCATGTTCATATTCACTTAATCTCATTCATATATATATATATATATATATATATATATATATATATATATATATATATATATATATATATATATATATATATATATATATATATATATATAGATAACCAGGTATCAAGCAGTGCGGCGACCAAAACTGAACTGCATAAATGGGGCCTAGTCATGGCAGAACATATAGTTGAAGAACACCAGGTGTCTGGTTACTAACTCTTCAGTAAATACATCCCTGTGTCCTATTAGCCTATTTGTCCATTATCCATACATAATGGTCCGTCCTGGACCATTCTCAAGTCGAGTGTCCTCAATGGACTTGAGAATGGTCCAGGGCGGACCGAAACGTCGTCGTCCCTTCACCTTCTGGTGTGTGGTCTGGTCAACATACTTTAGCCCCGTTATTGTGACTCATTGCCTGCTTAGGGTTACTGTATTAACACGTGTTGTTGTTGTTGTTACAGGTGAGGTACAGCTGAGGAAGGTGAGAGGAGGTGAGGTACAGCTGAGGAAGGTGGGAGGATCTTCTGCGCCTCCACCAGCCTCCTCCACCACCTCCACAACGGCTGCTAAGACCTGTGAGTTACTCCACCTCTCTCTCTCTCTGTCTCTCTCTCTCTCTCTCTCTCTCTCTCTCTCTCTCTCTCTCTCTCTCTCTCTCTCTCTCTCTCTCTCTCTCTCTCTCTCTCTCTCTCTCTCTCTCTCTCTCTTGACTTTGTTATGGAAGAGAATTGATTTTGTCATGAAAGAGCCTTGACTTTGACTTCAAAGAACCTTGACTTTGTCATGAAAGAGCCTTGACCTTGACTTCAGAGAGCCTTGGAAACATAAGGCGGACTTCTTGACCCGCCTCTTCTCCAAACTCTAAGACCTTTTCAAAGCGTTTTATCAATTCCAATTTTATATGAAGTGCGGGTAAGAAAACTTTGTCACGCACTTCAAGACGCTGCCCTGACACTAAACGGTCTTGGCGCTGGAGCCACTCAATCTTTCGGCCCTGCTCTACGGGATATTCATGCCCGTGCCACCTTTTTGGGGGGGCTTAATCTATATCAGTCAATCAGCTCTGCTGTTCCATAAACAAAGGAAGTGGGAATCTTTTGTATGTCTAGCCTGCTAATCTTACAAGAAGCCTTGCATCTTTAAAGGTCTCCACACACACACACACACACACACACACACACACACACACACACACACACACACACACACACACACACACACACACACATCTCCACAGCTGATTTTGGCAAGGAGTTTAACTTTTCCGTGGTTTTCTTTCGTCTGTAAAAAGTATGGGCTCGCCATAGCCCGTGCTACTTGGACCTTTTGATTCAGGTAGCGAATCTTTAACAACAACATTTCGCCTGTAGCCTCTGTGCAAGCTGTGTAGATGGATACAAAGTCAGATAGTGAAGTAAAACTATCTGACGCTCTATAAACGTTAAAATTTTAAACTTTCCCAATAATTTAGATATTTTATTAAATGGATTCGGTCTGTAAAAGTTAAGCCTAGCTCCAGGCCAAGCTTGGAGAATCGAAAAACTCTCAAACCCACGCCAGGTACACTCTAGGTATTCAGGAACCTTAGCCTACAAAGCTGTACTACAGTGCTCTATGAATTTAATGAAATGTATTTATTCAGTACAGTTCAGTACAGATTGTATACACTTGTAGTAGGTCTGAAAGAGTTCTTGCCTCTGAACCCATTTATAATTGACAGTTTACAAAATTGTAAATACCTTATTAATTTATACAATAAACAGCAAAACTAACCCAACGGAACGAGGTGAGAATAGCTTTGAGCAACCTCATTCCTTTGTTTGTATTTATACCCCAATAAACTTATTTGAATTTGAATTTGAATTGACCCAACGGTCAATTGGGGCCGGGCTTGGGGAGTAGAAGAACTCCCAGAACCCCATCAAGCAGGTACCAACGGTACTTTGGGGGGGTATTAAAGCTGAAGCTTCCTGATAAGGTGAGGAGCGTGAAGAGGGCAGGAATCGGGGTCGCTGCCAGCGTTACCAGACATCACCCTCGGATCACTCCTTACCACCCTATTGAAATTCCCTGCCAGCGGTCCGCTAGGTCCTCACCGCCTGCTGACTGCCTTCGACGTATCTCCTGCATACTGATTCTCCTCGTTTAGTATGGCTAAGAAGGCGGAGGGAATTTGTCTCACGTGCCTGAAGAAATTGTCGAATATTAACGAGGCGCAGTTAACCTGTGGCGTGAATAATGGCTGCGATGGTTGTGTGGTGGCGTTGGTTAGGGGGGTAAGGACTACCTTACAACCGCCACCATTTCTACTGACTGGACACCATCCCGAACTGGGATTACAGACCCATCATACACCACCTCCTTCACTGCCCCATCACCCCCATCACCCACCATCTGACCCCTCAGAGCACACTTGAGCTCTGCCCGCCTGACCCCGCCCAGCGTGACCCCGCCCAGCGTGACCCCGCCCAGCGTGACCCCGCCCAGCGTGACCCCGCCCAGCGTGACCCCACCCGCCCATCAGATACCGTGAGAAAGACCCTCACCAAACTAGTAATTACCGCCCAATCTCCCTCCTGGACCACAATAGGTAAATGCTTTGAGAAAACCATGTCCCACCCTCTCGACTACTGTATGGAGTTATCTTGAGGTTATCTTGAGATGATTTCGGGGTTTAGTATCCCCGCGGCCCGGTCCTCGATCAGGCCTCCACCCCCAGGAAGCAGCCCGTAGCAGCTGCTTAACTCCCAGGTACCTGTTTACTACTAGGTAACAGGGCCATCAGGGTGAAAGAAACCATTTGTCTCCGCCTCCACCGGCGAACAACTACAAACGAGTTTAACAACCTTTTCTCAGAAGAATTGTTTGGCTTCCTAACTACTCAGTAGTCCTGTGGAAACACTGCGTTTGTTAGGGTTTTCGTTAGCTTTGTTTCTGTGAGTGCTATTATGTCTGGGTTTTCTTCTAGTGCCCATTCTCACTTGTTCACTTGTTCTATTTGTTCTATTTGTTCTTGTTCACTTGTTCACTTGTTTTATTTGTAATCACACCGCTCAACCCAGCACGCAATAAACGTCAGCTATGACGCAGTCAGCACAATCCGCCAGCAAAAAATAGATTGCTTTGGTCGCGACGAGAGACGTACACAAGCCCTTCGACAGCCTATGGCGCGACGGCCTGTTGTATAAACCAGCGGACTTACCAGTCCAAAACTGGACCCTACTGAGACTGGTCAGGAACTTCCTGGAGAACAGAGAAGTCACCCCTTTGCGCACCTCTGCTCTGTACCCCAGGGCACAGTCCTTGCACCACTGCTCTGTACCCCAGGGCACAGTCCTTGCACCACTGCTCTGTACCCCAGGGCACAGTCCTTGCACCACTGCTCTGTACCCCAGGGCACAGTCCTTGCACCACTGCTCTGTACCCCAGGGCACAGTCCTTGCACCACTCCTCTGTACCCCAGGGCACAGTCCTTGCACCACTGCTCTGTACCCCAGGGCACAGTCCTTGCACCACTTCCTGGAGAACAGAGAAGTCACCCCTTTGATTCAAGGGGGAAAAACGGGAGCAGTTTTCTTTCTCCCCAACAGCTGGAGTCCCACAAGGGTCGTATCTGAGCCCCGTTCTCTTCAACATATTCGTCAGTGAGGTTATCTTGAGGTTATCTTGAGATGATTTCGGGGCTTTAGTGTCTCCGCGGCCCGCTCCTCGACCAGGCCTCCACCCCCAGGAAGCAGCCCGTGACAGCTGACTAACTCCCAGGTACCTATTTACTGCTAGGTAACAGGGGCATTCAGGGTGAAAGAAACTTTGCCCATTTGTTTCTGCCTCGTGCGGGAATCGAACCCCGGTCCCCAGGTTTACGTATCCTGAGTGCTGTCCACTCAGCCACCAGGTGCCCGATATATGTGTGTACTCACCTATTTATGCTTGCGGGGGGTTGAGCTCTGGCTCTTTGGTCCCGCCTCTCAAGTGTCAGTCAACTGGTGTACAGGTTCCTGAGCCTACTGGGCTCTACAGTAGGCTCAGGAATCTACATATGAAACTGTGTATGGAGTCAGCCTCCACCACATCACTGCCTAGTGCATTCCTTGCCTTATGTGCGTGCTCGCGTGTGCGTGCTCGCGCGTGCGTGTGCTCGCGCGTGCGTGCGCTTGCGCGTGCGTGCGCTCGCGCGTTAGCAGACGCGACAACAAAGAAAAATCAATCTAAACAGGGAAATCAAAGAAATAGATCAGGCGGTGAAACGATCATACGAGTCTGATCAGTTGAAATTGAAACAGGAATTAAATAAATAACATTTTAATCACAAGGGAGGGAGGGAGGGAATTATCAGGGGAAAGCGCCAAGCCATTTCGACTATGTAGCACTGGGAAGGGGTCAGGATAAGGATTTGGGATGGGACGGGGGGAAAGGAATGGTGCCCAACCACTTGGATGGTCGGGGATTGAACGCCGACCTGCATAAAGCGAGACCGTCGCCCTACCGTCTACTCCAAGTGGTTGAGGTATTGAAACAGAAAGCTATACAAGAGGTAAAGAAAAATAAAAAATACATATTGTTCACATATGCAAAATCAAATGAGTATGAGGCTATGTTTACAGTATGAGGCTATGTTTACAGTATGAGGCTATGTTTACAGTATGAGGCTATGTTTACAGTATGAGGCTATGTTTACAGTATGAGGCTATGTTTACAGTATGAGGCTATGTTTACAGTATGAGGCTATGTTTACAGTATGAGGCTATGTTTACAGTATGAGGCTATGTTTACAGTATGAGGCTATGTTTACAGTATGAGGCTATGTTTACAGTATGAGGTTATGTTTACAGTATGAGGCTATGTTTACAGTATGAGGCTATGTTTACAGTATGAGGCTATGTTTACAGTATGAGGCTATGTTTACAGTATGAGGCTATGTTTACAGTATGAGGCTATGTTTAGCAAACCATTAAATAGCCTGAAAGTAGTTGGAAATCTGAACAGCTTGTTTATGAACGGAAGTTAAACCCTTGACAGCATAACTGATATTACCACGAGCACAATAGACTTTTGAAAGAGAAATTGACACCATTTAGGAGCCGGTCGGCCGAGCGGACAGCACGCTGGATTTGTGATCCTGTGGTCCTGGGTTCGATCCCAGGCGCCGGCGAGAAACAATGGGCAGAGTTTCTTTCACCCTATGCCCCTGTTACCTAGCAGTAAAATAGGTACCTGGGTGTTAGTCAGCTGTCACAGGCTGCTTCCTGGGGGTGGAGGCCTAGTCGAGGACCGGGCCGCGGGAACACTAAAAAGCCCCGAAATCATCTCTAGATAACCTCTAGATATGCCCATATGCACTCAGCCCCGGGCCCTGACTCCTGGAATTCAATATTCACAAAGAAATATAAAGTACCAGTAGCGCGAGCGCTCAATGTAATACGGAAATAAGTTTGTTTACAAGAGAGATTCCAAAGGCTCTTAAATCAGCAGATATCGTGTCATCGTGTCATCCTTTGCAGTTTATACAAAGATCAGAATGAAAATTTCCTCTGTAGAAGACACTGAAAAACTACAAGCTGATTTTATTAGACTTGTAGTAACATGTTTGGCAGTGATACGTTGATAGTGTGGTGGTGGTGTGATAGTGAGAGTGGTGGTGGTGTGGTGGTGAGAGTGTAGGAGATGAGGTAGTGAGAGTGAAGCCGTTATCCAGTAGAATGACTGGTCAAGTACGCCTGCTCCGATATCGATATCGATTGCCTATCATGTATTACTGAAAGTTTAATCTATATTACCGTAGAGTTTGACGATGGCTTGCCTGGACGGTGTAAGGCGAGGCGGGAGGGCGCGCTGTGTGTCGCGAGCGCCGCCAGTAGCGCGGTAAGGAACTATAGGGTCCACTGGTACAGTGGTGCCGCCCTTGCGACACCACCTTATGCGGGAGACACTTGTTGCCACAGTCATCCACTTAGCGGACTGGCTGTCTCCCGGGTCCCGGGGTCGCATATTGAAGGGAAGTCTAAATCTCCTATATGGTTTAATTTCTGTGATTTAACTTTGGTTTAGGTGTGTGTGTGGGTGTAGATGTGGGTGTGGGTGTGTGTGTGGGTGTGGGTGTGTGTGTGTGTGTGTGTGTGTGTGTGTGTGTGTGTGTGTGTGAGGGTGTGGGTGTGGGTGTGTGTGTGTGTGTGAGGGTGTGGGTGTGGGTGTGTGTGTGGGTGCGTGTGCGTATGGGTGTGTGTGTGGGTGCGTGTGCGTATGTGTGTGGGTGCATGCGTGCTTGCGTGCATTCTCTAAGCCGTTTCAAAATAACACTGCTCAGGCTAATGAGTGAGGCAGTGTCATCCAGCTTAACTTCTACCAGTACTGATGTTGGTAGAGGCGTTTATGTTGAGGATGATATGCGTTCCAAAAGTGCTTGTTGCGTTGTGGTGTAGACAGAGGAGCGGCGACTAGAACAGAGGTGTGTGTTAGAGGAAGACTTGCCGCACCGCAGGGCGGTGTGTTGTGTTTATGGCGTCAGCTGATCCTTGGTGCTGCGACGAGGCAGTTGTTTTCTGTGTTTAGCTGTTGATTGATTGATAAAGATTAAGCCACCCAAGAGGTGGCACGGGCATGAATAGCCCGTAAGGTTTAGCTGTTGGTGGCGCCAGGTATAAATGTGGCGCGGGTCAGATGTGACCCAGTTTGTTGGTCGACTGGAGATATTTAGCCAGTGCTTTGACTATTTGGTATTTTTCTTGTAACGATTGTAAGAGTGTAAATCATAACCGTTCAATCGATGTTCATGAAGAAGTTGAAGACATGGGTAAACAAACTCCTTGCACGTTGTTGAAGAGTACGTAATTGCTTGAATCGCACTCTTGGAGTCACTGCAGATTGTATATGTCACGCTCACTCACCAGTGCGAGCCGTTACTCACTGCAAGGATAAGCTGTTCAGTCGTCCATATCACAACTTTATAAATATCCTGTAGTGCTGGACCGAGCTCTCACCCGCCAAGCCTGGCCTCGGGCCGGGCTTGGGGAGTACAAGAACTCCCAGAACCCCATCAACCAGGTATCAAACCGTTTATCCTGATGTGTGAAATGCATTCGCCCAGCACATGACGTGGAGGCCTGAGCCGGGGCTCCACCACGAACCACATTCTGAGGAGAAAGGAAGAACACCTTCCTTAGATAGAGTAGTTTAGGCTATTTCTTTCTCCCCTGCAAGGGAGGGAGCCGGTCGGCAGAGCGGACAGCACGCGGGACTTGTGATCCTGTGGTCCTGGGTTCGATCCCAGGTGCCGGCGAGAAACAATGGGCAGAGTTTCTTTCACCCTATGCCCCTGTTACCTAGCAGGAAAATAGATACCTGGGTGTTAGTCAGCTGTCACGGGCTGCTTCCTGTGGGTGGAGGCCTGGTCGAGGACCGGGCCGCGGGGACACTAAAAGCCCCGAAAACATCTCAAGATAACTTCAAGACAACATGTGACGTCCAAGAATAGCGACCACTCCTTCCGGGACTCGAATAAAAAGAGGAAATAAACAGGAATAAATAGAGGGAATTAACAGGAATAAATGGGAATAAACAGGAATAAATAGGGGAAATAAATGGTCAATATACTCTATGAGCCCTGGCGCAGGACTAGGCTACACGCAGGAGGAAGCAGTCGCCACATTGACCAAACAGCGCCGGAATGCGCTAGGTTGCGGCTCAGTTTTAGGAGCCGCGCTATAGAACGCACCTAAATTCTTTTGAACACGTCCAGAGAAGGAGGGCACAGATAATCCCAGGAATTACACACCTCCCTTATGAATATAGATTTCAAAACAAAAACAAAACTCAATTTACTTACTATAAAAAGACGAAGGGCAAAGGTTGACATGACTGAATTATATAAGTGGATATATTATATATAATATGTATATATATGTGTGTGTGTGTGTGTGTGTGTGTGTGTGTGTGTGTGTGTGTGTGTGTGTGTGTGTGTGTGTGTGTGATATATAACAGATTTTATATACATATGATGTATATAAATATATAAAAATTTTTATATATATATAAATAGACGTGGGATCACTGGAGTGTTTCGAGCGTAGGTTAGACATATATGAATGACGTGATGTTGTTTAAGATTCAGCTACTGGGAACAAAAGTTGCAAGTAGCACGGGCTATGGTGAGCCCGTAGTGGACTTACCTGGCACAGGAGCGGGGCAAGTAGCACGGGCTATGGTGAGCCCGTAGTGGACTTACCTGGCACAGGAGCGGGGCAAGTAGCACGGGCTATGGTGAGCCCGTAGTGGACTTACCTGGCACAGGAGTGAAGCAAGTAGCACGGGCTATGGTGAGCCCGTAGTGGACTTACCTGGCACAGGAGTGAAGCAAGTAGCACGGGCTATGGTGAGCCCGTAGTGGACTTACCTGGCACAGGAGCGGGGCAAGTAGCACGGGCTATGGTGAGCCCGTAGTGGACTTACCTGGCACAGGAGCTGGGCAAGTAGCACGGGCTATGGTGAGCCCGTAGTGGACTTACCTGGCACAGGAGCGGGGCAAGTAGCACGGGCTATGGTGAGCCCGTAGTGGACTTACCTGGCACAGGAGCGGGGCAAGTAGCACGGGCTATGGTGAGCCCGTAGTGGACTTACCTGGCACAGGAGCTGGGCAAGTAGCACGGGCTATGGTGAGCCCGTAGTGGACTTACCTGGCACAGGAGCGGGGCAAGTAGCACGGGCTATGGTGAGCCCGTAGTGGACTTACCTGGCACAGGAGCGGGGCAAGTAGCACGGGCTATGGTGAGCCCGTAGTGGACTTACCTGGCACAGGAGCTGGGCAAGTAGCACTGGCTATGGTGAGCCCGTAGTGGACTTACCTGGCACAGGAGCGGGGCAAGTAGCACGGGCTATGGTGAGCCCGTAGTGGACTTACCTAACACAGGAGCTGGGCAAGTAGCACGGGCTATGGTGAGCCCGTAGTGGACTTACCTGGCACAGGAGCGGGGCAAGTAGCACGGGCTATGGTGAGCCCGTAGTGGACTTACCTGGCACAGGAGCTGGGCAAGTAGCACGGGCTATGGTGAGCCCGTAGTGGACTTACCTGGCACAGGAGCGGGGCAAGTAGCACGGGCTATGGTGAGCCCGTAGTGGACTTACCTGGCACAGGAGCTGGGCAAGTAGCACTGGCTATGGTGAGCCCGTAGTGGACTTACCTGGCACAGGAGCGGGGCAAGTAGCACGGGCTATGGTGAGCCCGTAGTGGACTTACCTGGCACAGGAGCTGGGCAAGTAGCACGGGCTATGGTGAGCCCGTAATGGACTTACCTATCACAGGAGCTGGGCAAGTAGCACGGGCTATGGTGAGCCCGTAATGGACTTACCTATCACAGGAGCGGGGCTGTAACTTGGTCTGGTGTAGTCTTGTGGCGGTCTTAAACCTGGCCACAAGACTTAAGACTTGCTGGCCAGTGCGGCTGAAAATGGAAGTCTGTGATCTCAAGGATACAATGTTCTTCCCTCCCACAACGGCGTGGTGTAAAGAGAAGTACTGTGGGTGGTGGAGAGCAGTGTGGGTGGTGGAGAGCACAGTGTGGGTGGTGGAGAGCACAGTGTGGGTGGTGGAGAGCACAGTGTGGGTGGTGGAGAGCACAGTGTGGGTGGTGGAGAGCACAGTGTGGGTGGTGGAGAGCACAGTGTGGGTGGTGGAGAGCACAGTGTGGGTGGTGGAGAGCACAGTGTGGGTGGTGGAGAGCACAGTGTGGGTGGTGGAGAGCACAGTGTGGGTGGTGGAGAGCACAGTGTGGGTGGTGGAGAGCACAGTGTGGGTGGTGGAGAAGGTAGGGAAGCAGGAGGGATAGGGAGGACGGGGATATGGTACATAAATATTTTATCCCATGTTCCATGGCCTCTTTATCACACTATTAAGCATGCCTTGGACGGCATTCGTACCTACCGTGCTGGTGTACGTAAACGCTCCACCTCGTGATATCTATCGAGTTATTAAGACTTTGCTGGAAAAAGTAGATTGCGTGAAGCAACATTTTGGCGGGAAATGGATGCCTGGCTCCAGGCCCGTCCTGGAAATCGCAGCCAGGTAAACAGCCTATTCTGTTTTTCCTAGGAAACACTTGTGCTAGTGTGAGATGCCTCGATATCTGTGGCATACACACACACTCTGCCACGATGCTGTGCCCGTTAGACATTGGTGGATCGCTAATGATCGTCATTAAGGTATTAGATAAGGCAGACATCCTGTGTATGAATCACAGCGCGAGGGGGGGTGGGGGGGGGGGACGAGCCGCTCCCGCCAAATTAGCTTCGTAATTTGCTCTACTTGCTAGGCTACTAAACTGCCACTTTGGAAGTGTTTGCTGGTTGGCCGAGGACATGATGTTGCTCCCCCTCCCACTCCCCCTCTTCCACTTATTACCTTGTGTAGTGTATTGTAGTGTACCTTAACAAGTGGTTGGGCTATTCCTTCCCCTCCGTCCCATCCCAAATCTTCATCCTGACCCCCCTTCCCCCCTTTTCAAGTGCTATAGTGTCGTAATGGCTTGGTGTTTTCTCCCTTCCCTTCTCTCCCTGCCCGCGAGCGACACAACCCCAGCAACTGTAAGGTCGTGTCGTCCCTTCCCCAACAAGAACCTTCGCGTCCCCAAAGTTCGTCATCCCCGCACAACACAGAGAGCCTTGGCTGCTTTAAACGCGCTCAGTCTTCCACTTTCAAGAAAATATTTGGGTGAATTGTCAGGTAGTATTTATCCGGTGTGTGAAAAATCTTGGCATATTAGCCGTTATTGCAGTGGCAGTAAGGGTGTTTGTTGCTTTCTCTGCGCGGGTTGCGGTGGTGGAGCGGGCAGCGCTACACACCAGGAGGAGCTGTTTCCGCATTTCCTGCAACTTTCCTTGAGGGTGGGGGTGTGTGGGCGGGGGGAAGTGTGTGTTGGCGGCCACTGTGTGTTGGGGCGTCGTGGGAGGAGGTGGTGCTACCGTTCGCTCCCGTACTGTATGTGCTTAGTGATACAACGCGTGAATCTCTGCGTCAGTATTAAGTGTTGTGTGAGACCTAAGGTGGTGATTACTGGGTCGATTGAGAGGCGAGCAACAAGTGAAGTATAATGCAGATATGTGTTATGTGTGCGTGGTGGCGGCGGTGTGTGTGACCAGTGTTCCCCAGAGCACAAGGCGCGCTTCCCGTGTCGCAGATTGCTACAACTTTACGTTGGAAATTTGCGAGTTTTAATATGTTGCGTTGGACACTGCAGTGGGTGGATATACCTGAACTGTGGTGCTTGTTCGCGCCTCGTTAAGGCGGCGTTTGGTGGCCTCAGGTGGGCGGTGGCGTCAGTGACAGTACGGACAGTTTCTCCTGTGTGGTGCCAGGCACTGTGCTCCGCCTGATTTGGTTGCCTTGTGTTGTGACGGCTCATAGTAAGCGAGTGTGAATGCCTGTGTCCGGGGCAGGCCTGGTGCAGGCATGGCGGGGCAGGGGGCACGGGGGGCGAGCGAGGGCTTGTGCCGCGCTATGCAGAAAGGCCAGTGTTAAAGTCACTCGTAAATTGCGACCAACAATTAGATGTTCGTCCAACGACGCCCTCGACTCCATCCAAGACGAAGATGAGTTTGTGTTCCAGGCGGGAGACAGCCTGGACCAGGGTCCGGCACCGCCCCCTCCCGCCCATCCCCTCGACATATACATCTTCCACCCAGCGCTCAAGAGCACCAAGTCCTCGTGTAGCGCGGGTGTAGCCGCCTCCCGCAACACCTACGTCGACTACCGCGACCTGCCCTGGGTAACTGCCCCCGTCTTGGGCTACAATGAACGGTGCATAGACGACTGTATCGCCGCCAGGACCCGCGGCGCCACAGACACTGCGGGAGACACCTCGTCCAGTGGCATAGAGAGCATGACACATGACAGTGGTGATTCTACGACCTCTGTGCACCAGGTGATCCTACCGCTCGCCACCTACAAGCAACAGTTGACCGACGCCTCGGCCCCACACCTGGTGACCGACGCCTCGGCCCCACACCTGCTGGCCGACGCCGTCAAGTTGCCGTCGGCTGCCGGGAGTGAGCCAATATACGCCCGTCCGAACAAGCCGTCCAGAAGCAAGTATGGAGGCGCGACGCCGGCTGGAAACACCACCACGGAAGAAAATAAACAGACTTGTGGGCTGCATAGTCTTGTTCGGGTCTCATTTTCGTCTCCTCTCCCCACCAGCCCACCGACCCGTCTCGTCCGACAACCGTCCTATCCCGTCCGACAACCGTCCTATCCCGTCCGACAACCTACCTATCCCGTCCGACAACAGCCCCATCTCATCCGACAACCGACCTATCCCGTCCGACAACTATCCCTCCCCACCAATCCACCACCCCTCCCCGCCAGCCCATCGCCCCTCCCCACTAGCCCACCACTCCTCCCCACTAGCCCACCAGCCCATCCCGTCAGACAACCACCCCTCCCCACTAGCCCACCTCCCCTCCCCACTAGCCCACCGCCCCTCTCCACTAGCCCACCGCCCCTCCCCACTAGCCCACCGCCCCTCCCCACTAGCCCACCACCCCTCCCCACTAGCCCACCGCCTCTCCCCACCAGCCCACCTCCCCTCCCCACTAGCCCACCACCCTATCCCGTCAGGCAACCACCCCTCCCCACTAGCCCACCTCCCCTTCCCACCAGCCCACCTCTCCATCCTGTCAGACAACCGCCCTTCCCCACCAGCCCACCTCCCCTTCCCACCAGCCCACCTCCCCTCCCCACTAGCCCACCATCCCATCCCGGCAGACAACCATCCCTCCCCACTAGCCCACCGCCCTTCCCCACTTGCCCACCGCCCCATCCCGGCAGACAACCACCCTTCCCCACTAGCCCACCGCCCCATCCCGGCAGACAACCACCCTTCCCCACTAGCCCACCGCCCCATCCCGGCAGACAACCATCCCTCCCCGTCAGCCCACCGCCCTTCCCCACTAGCCCACCGCCCTTCCCCACTAGCCCACCAGCCCATCCCGTCAGACATGTGTCGTCTTCCATCAGCCTACCGCCAGGAGCGAGGCTGGGCGACCTACGGCCAGCCCGAGCCACACAGCCCAACTTCGTGGAGGTGCAGGACACGTCGTCCCTGTGTGACCTGGTGCTGAGGGCGGGGCTCAGCACCCACGACGTCGCCGCCTCCGCCGCCGCCGCCGCCGCCGCCAGCCGCCGCGTGCTGGCGGCTCCCGGCACCAACCCGCCGCCGCCTCGCCTTAGGGGAGAGGACACCAGGTTTGTCTTCCATGACACCCGGTGGTGGGCGGGGCCCGCGGGGAGTGCCCTGCCCATCCCTCCCTCGGTGCTGTATGGCACCTTGCCCAGGAGCCGCAGCTACACCCTCCCTACACACCACACCCGGCCATCATACATCTGTCTGGCCTCCAGCGCCCGACGCACTCTCGCTAAGAGGACTAAAGGTACGTTGTTGTTATGGATTCAGCTACTCGGAACAGGTTCCAAGTAGCGCGGGCTATGGTGAGCCCGTAACTTACCTGGCACAGGTGCGGTGCCCTTGCTGGCACTAAAGGTACGACACTCTTGTCTTATGTAGGTCAGGTCAGGGGGTACCTGTATAGGCCAGCACGGGCTTACAAGAATTTTACGGGCTATTCATGCCCGTGCCACCTTTTTGGGTGGCTTAATTTTCATCAATCGGCTTGCAAGGGTTAACTGTGTTGACATTTGACATGTGAGAGTTTGGTCCACCAGGCTGTTGCTTGGAGCGGCCCGCAGGCCCACATACCCACCACAGCCCGGTTGGTCCGGCACTATTTGCAGAAAACTGTTTAGCTTTTCTTGAAGATGTCCACGGTTGTTCCGGCAATATTTCTCATACTCGCTGGGGGATATTGAACAACCGCGGACCTCTGATGTTCATACAGTGTTCTCTGAGTGTGCCTATAATTGTGGCTACCTTGTATAGCTTCCGGGGATCAATGCCCTCGCGACCCGGTCTCTGACCAGGCCTCCCAGTTGGTCGTCTAGTCAAACAGGCTGTTGGACGCGGCTGCCCGCAGCCTAACGTGTGAATCACAGCCTGATTGATCAGGTACGTGCCTACGGCACTAATACTGCTCAGTGGCTGTATTTTAATCCCTACCCTGGAAACACAAACCGAAACTGTCTCTATTTTTCCGCTTATTACAACTTGTAATAAAGTTGTTACATCTTGGCTTAACGTGTTTATGACGTATTAGAACGTTGTTACAACTTGCTATATGGGTTGTTATAACTGATTAGGTGTTAAAACTTGTTCGAACGTTGTACCAACGTCGTAGTTTCGTTGTATGTTCGGCGGGTATAGAGATTAGGCTTTCAATAAACAGTGATCAAATTTAATGTGCCCGATTATTCTTCGGTTACTGTTATCTATAGTGAACCATCTTTAAGATGTATGTGAACTGCAGCAGCTTATACAGGTCTTGATTTTTCCTATTAAATATCGTGGAGCAGCTCACTTCCGACCAGCGCGTTGAAGTCTTCTGAAGACGAGCCGAGAGCGGCCTTTACTGCTTCTGCCGTCTGAACAAGTCCACAAGAGCCGTGACGAGGATCCGAACCCACGTCCGAGATCATCCCAGGCGCTGTCAATTGATTGAATTGATGAAGATTAAGCCACCCAAAAGGTGGCATGGGTATGAATAGCCCATAAGTGGTGGCCCTTTTGAGCCATCACCAGTATCAATAGATGATACTGGACATCTGTGGAGGTGCGACTGCACCCTACGTGACGGGAGATGTCTCCCGTCCGCTGTCAATCTTTTTGCCGTCTATTTGTTTAATATGCAAATAATTAATCGACTGAAATTAGGAAGCGAGGCATTCCAACTTTTCTAGAAAGGTTTAGGGAAAAGGGGAGGGGGGGGGGCTAACTGTTAAGCAGAAAGAGATTAGGAATATTGGCGAGACTCCTGGACCCAGATTCACTAAAGAGTTACGCAAGCACTTACGAACCTGTACATCTTTCCTCAATCTTTGACGGCTTTGGTTACATTTATTAAACAGTTTACAAGCATGAAAACTTGCCAATCAACTGTTGTTATTGTTATAAACAGCCTCCTGGTGCTTCGGAGCTCACTAACTGTTTATTAATTGTAAACAAAGCCGCCAAAGATTGAGGAAAGATGTACAGGTTCGTAAGTGCTTGCGTAACTGCTTCGTGAATCTGGCCCCAGGTCAAGCAGGCTGTTGGACGCGGCAAAGAATCCCCACTGGACATCCGAAGTCCAAAGTGGGGGTTAGGGTAACATCTGATATGTGGTTCAATGTTGGTGTCACATTAATTAAGAATTCATTTGGATCATTGATCTTCAATGTGGTCAAGGGTTCACTGAAAACAGAAACGTACTGAAACCTCAGTATTTCACACATGTCTCTGTCATTATCTGTGAAAGTTCCATCACCCTTGTGCATGCGCCCAATGCTGGACGCAGTTTTTGTTCTTGTATACGAGAAAAAGTATTTCGGGTTCCTCTCACTTGTGGCATTTTGTTCCCGTTCTCTCTTGGATTGTACATGATTCTCTCATCTTTAGCTCTATCATTTCTATACCCCTACACAGCCTTCCTCGTCGTGGTTGGGATGAGTGAAGTGTTTGAGATGTTCTGCTATTTGCTTTCTTCGCCTTTAGAGTGAGGGGTCGGTCTCATTCAAGTTTGCATCTCTATCTTTTCTTAGTGGTATATGTGGTCTACAAGTCTCTAGTGCTACAGCGCCTATTTTCTCGAAGTACTTGTCTAAGAATCTGGTCTAAGTCTGCATTATGTAGCTGTTCTTCCCAGCATAGTTCTGCGAGGTCTTGGTCTATTCCTTCCCAGTTAATCAGTTTGTTATTCAAATTGAATTTGCTGAATTCTCCTCATCTGGGATTTGAGATTGGCTGCACAGGTCTATTGCTCATGCTCGTCTGACTTCCCATCAGGTTGTGATCTAAGTAACAAGTAGTTGTAATCATTATGTCCCTGATCGGCTCATCGTTGATTGTATTAGGTCTAGGATATTTTCTTTCCTAGTTGGGTCTACTATTTGCTGGTTTAAAGAACATAAGAACATAAGAACATAAGAACATAAGAACAAAGGTAACTGCAGAAGGCCTATTGGCCCATACGAGGCAGCTCCTATTCTATAACCACCCAATCCCACTCATATACTTGTCCAACCCGTGCTTGAAACAATCGAGGGACCCCACCTCCACAATGTTACGCGGCAATTGGTTCCACAAATCAACAACCCTGTTACTGAACCAGTATTTACCCAAGTCTTTCCTAAATCTAAACTTATCCAATTTATATCCATTGTTTCGTGTTCTGTCCTGTGTTGATACTTTTAATACCCTATTAATATCCCCCCGGTTATGTCCATTCATCCACTTGTAAACCTCTATCATGTCACCCCTAACTCTTCGCCTTTCCAGTGAATGCAACTTAAGCTTTGTTAATCTTTCTTCATATGAAAGATTTCTAATTTGGGGAATTAACTTAGTCATCCTACGCTGGACACGTTCAAGTGAATTTATATCCATTCTATAATATGGCGACCAAAACTGAACTGCATAATCTAAATGGGGCCTAACTAGAGCAAGATATAGCTTGAGAACCACACCAGGTGTCTTGTTACTAACGCTGCGATTAATAAATCCAAGTGTCCGATTTGCCTTATTACGAACATTTATGCATTGATCCTTTTGTTTTAAATTCTTACTAATCATAACTCCCAGATCCCTTTCGCAATCCGACTTCGCAATCACAACACCATCTAGCTCGTATCTTGTAACTCTATCATCATTACCTAACCTCAGAACTTTACATTTATCAGCATTAAACTGCATCTGCCAATCCTTTGACCATTTCAAAACCCTATCTAGATCAACTTGAAGTGATAGTGAGTCCTCCTCCGAATTAATTTCCCTACCGATTTTCGTATCATCGGCAAATTTGCAAATGTTGCTACTCAAACCTGAATCTAAATCATTTATATATATTATAAACAACAGAGGTCCCAGGACAGAGCCTTGAGGCACTCCACTTACAACATTTTCCCACTCTGACTTGGTTCCATTTATACTAACTCTCTGTTTCCTTTGGTATAGCCATGCCCTAATCCAGCTTAATATAGCGCCCCCAATACCATGAGACTCTATTTTTTTAATCAGTCTTTCATGTGGCACTGTATCAAAAGCTTTGCTAAAGTCAAGGTATACAACATCGCAATCCTTACCACTATCAACTGCCTCAACAATGCTAGAATAAAAAGATAACAAATTTGTTAAACATGAACGGCCATTTATAAAGCAAATCTGTCACACACCTGCAAGAGGTCATTTGTGTGTGGCTGTTCATTGTCAGCGTCCTGGGACATTCTCCGCTATAACAGTATTTGCCACATTTTTCCATTTTAGATGTCCTAAGTTGAAATCACCAAGCTAGATGATGATAGGAACAGGGTTTGTGAGGCGCAGTGCAGTGTTTGGAAGAGGATTTAAGTGCTGTCATTAGAATACGCTTCCTGTGATTAGAATACGCTTCCTGTGGAGTAGAGGAACATCGTTGTTCAACATCCTCCCATCGAGTTTAAGAAATTTTGTGGGAACAACCGTGGACATCTTAACGCGGTTTGTTTTCTTAAAGACGAGCTGGGCCAACTGTGTTGGATATGTGGTGTGGTGGTTATGTGGGCCTCTGGACAGTTCCAAGCAACAGCCTGGTGGACCAAACTCTCACAAGTCGAGCCTGGCCTCGGGCCGGGCTTGGGGAGTAGAACAACTCCCAGAACCCCATCAAGCAGGAAGAAACCCCAGAACCCACTCCACTATATTCCAAGTATTCAGGGTCGTCAATAAAGATGTTACCTGTAGGGTCCCAGACATTGTCTCTTATCTACAAACAACCAATATAGATCGGTTTTAGCATTGTTGTACAATATACCCGCTACTTGCAGGCGAGGAGTCACAATAACGTGGCTGAAGTATGTTGACCAGACCACACACTAGAAGGTGAAGGGTCGACGACGTTTCGGTCCGTCCTGGACCATTCTCAAGTCGATTGAGCCCCTCTACTTGCATTTGAAAGCTCCTAGGAAGGAAGAGTGAGATCCGGCACATGTTAATGTGGTGAGCTAGCGCATACACACACGGGGGAGACATCTCCCGTCACGCAGGGTGCAGTCGCACCTCCACAGATCTCCAGTATCAGCTCTTGATACTGGTAATGGCTCAAAAGGGCCACCACTTACGGGCTATTCATGCCCGTGCCACCTTTTGGGTGGCTTAATCTTCATCAATCAATCAATCGCATACAGGCGCAGACGTGCAGCGCCACTCCCATTTTCCAGGAGAATTTAACTCCCACATGGGGGGTTCTGCTTGGGGGATTTGATCAGTTCACGAACTGCTCGCCAGGAGAGTTGAGATGGTAGAGACTCCCTGATTGATTGATGAAGATTAAGCCACCCAAAAGGTGGCACGGGCATGAATAGCCCGTAAGTGGTGGCCCTTTTGAGCCATTACCAGTATCAAGAGCTGATACTGGAGATCTGTGGAGGTGCGACTGCACCCTACGTGACGGGAGATGTCTCCCCCGTGTGAAGCTTCCAACAAGATGCGATTGAAAACAGGGTTGGCATAATTCCTGGACTTAAATTGACACTTGGATAGTGTGGGTTTGGTGGTGGTGGTGGGGGTGGGGGGGGGGGTGTGATGCCCCTGTTCCAACAGGAGCAGGGGGGGGGAGGTGTAGAGTCCTGGGTGTTGAGTGGTGTGAAACACCAAAATATATATATATTTGCGTAAATATATATATATATATATATATATATATACAAAGCGTTCAGTTGCATATTGTCCTGGGGACCATTCAGGCTTGTTCGCATATATATATGTATAATTACATAAACCCCGTTTTCTATAATATGAACCTGGTTCATGGAGCTGGGGTGTAGAGAGGAGCTGTTATAGGAACAATAGGAGACAATCAGAGTGTAAGTGTTGTACACAGTCTTGGCAGATTGTGTCTCACAACTGGTCCCGCGCCGTGACACTGCACAAAATGAGGCGCACATAAATAACTAAGAGAAAGTTTTACTGTTACCAAGGAACACTGCTGGAAAGTAACTACTGAGAGGTTGATGTTGATGTGATATGAGTTGATGACTGGTTGATGTACCAAGCGACCTGGGGTCAGATTCACGAAGCATTTACGCGAGTATTTACGAACGTGTACATTAGGGGAGAAGGTGGTGGAGGCCAAGACCGTCAGTAGTTTCAAAGCGTTATATGACAGAGTGCTGGGAAGACGGGACACCACGAGCGTAGCTCTCATCCTGTAACTACACTTAGGTAATTACACTTAGGTAATTACATATTTCTTCAATTTTTGATGGCTTTGGTTACATTTATTAAACAGTTTACAAGCATGAAAGCTTCCCAATCAACTGTTATTGTTATAAACAGCCTCGGATACTGCTGATACTGCTTCGGAGCTCATGGGAGACATCTCCCGTCACGCAGGGTGCAGTCACACCTCCACAGATCTCCAGTATCAGCTCTTGATACTGGTAATGGCTCAAAAGGGCCACCACTTACGCCACCTTTTGAGTGGCTTAATCTTCATCAATCAATCAACTCGGAGCTCAATAACTGCTTAATAATTGTAAACAAAGCCGCCAAAGATTGTTGAAAGGCGTACAGATTCGTAAGTGCTTGCGTAACTGCTTCGTGAATCTGGCCCCAGACATATCGCTCACCACATAACTAAGGTGAAGTTAGAAGAGTAACTCTTGTACCGTGTGAGGGTAGAGCAAACAATAGTCCGAGCACAGTACGGTGCACAGTGGTGAAAGCTGCCGTCATAGTCGCTGGTCTCCTCCACGTGTCAAACAATACACAAACTACAGCGTCAGATGACGCGCCGGTCGGCCGAGCGGATAGCACTTGTAATCCTGTGGTCCTGGGTTCGATCCCAGGCGCCGGCGAGAAACAATGGGCAGAGTTTCTTTCACCCTATGTCCCTGTTACCTAGCAGTAAAATAGGTACGTGGGTGTTAGTCAGCTGTCACGGGCTGCTTCCTGGGGGTGGAGGCCTGGTCGAGGACCGGGCCGCGGGGACACTAAAGCCCTGAAATCATCTCAAGATAACCTCAAGACGCAAAATCAGCATGGGAATGGCTCTGGCGGGAGACGCTGCCAACACTAGAAATCATTACACAATCACACTAATGTGATGCATCAAATGAACAAAACGGCCTATGTCAACGGCATATTGACATAGCTCGGGTGCAGGGAAGGTTACCTGGAGGTGCTTCCGGGGCTTAGCGTCCCCGCGGCCCGGTCGTCGACCAGGCCTCCTGGTTGCTGGACTGGTCAACCAAGCTGTTGGACGCGGCTGCTCGCAGCCTGACGTATGAGTCAAAGCCTGGTTGATCAGGGAGGGTTGTGTAAAATCGTGGTTTGTCTCGGAGAGGCTACGGGATCCAGTAAGTTCAGTAGAACTTCGGTTTTAACTCCTTTTAACCCTGTCGTAGCTCAGTCGATTAAGGCAGTGTCTGGGATGCTCCCGGACGCAGGTTCGAATCCTTGTCAAGGCCCTTGTGGATTTGTTCACTAGAAATCATGTATCAACAAAGTATACCAGTGGACAACATAATACATTAGTAGTGACAAATTATAACTAATTGGATATACAAATAGTAACGGTGAGGATCCACAAGGTCTTCTCTGAGTACTCATTATTTTCTTCTCCGAGGTTATGGGTCACTACACTTGCACCAGAGGTGGTACCCCATTTAGATATTAAAAAAAAATAGTAACATATTAGATATCGTAAAATTGGCAGTCAATTTTTTCTCAAAACTCCATTGACTTTCACAAGTTTCAATTAAGATGTGAACGACCTAATGACGTTCAGTGAACACCACAAAGCAAGCCAAGCAGCCAGTAATTCTGGACTTTATATGGCTTTGTCTGTCTCGTCTGGGGTACTGTTCAAGGCATGCGAGATACCTGAAATAAGATGTCATGACTTGAACACTACCACCTGCTTGATGGTTGGTTGTTGTTGTTATAGATTCAGCTACTCGGAACACGTTCCAAGTAGCACGGGCTATGGTGAGCCCGTAGTGGACTTACCTGGCACAAGAGCGGGGCAAGTAGCACGGGCTATGGTGAGCCCGTAGTGGACTTACCTGGCACAGGAGCGGGGCAAGTAGCACGGGCTATGGTGAGCCCGTAGTGGACTTACCTGGCACAGGAGCGGGGCAAGTAGCACGGGCTATGGTGAGCCCGTAGTGGACTTACCTGGCACAGGAGCGGGGCAAGTAGCACGGGCTATGGTGAGCCCGTAGTGGACTTACCTGGCACAGGAGCGGGGCAAGTAGCACGGGCTATGGTGAACCCGTAGTGGACTTACCTGGCACAGGAGCGGGGCAAGTAGCACGGGCTATGGTGAACCCGTAGTGGACTTACCTGGCACAGGAGCGGGGCTGTGTGCTTGATGGGGTTCTGGGAGTTCTTCTACTCCCCAAGCCCGGCCCGAGGCCAGGCTTGACTTGTGAGAGTTTGGTCCACCAGGCTGTTGCTTGGAGCAGCCCGCAGGCCCACATATACCTGGTTGATGGGGTTCTGGGAGTTCTTCTACTCCCCAAGCCCGGCCCGAGGCCAGGCTTGACTTGTGAGAGTTTGGTCCACCAGGCTGTTGCTTGGAGCGGCCCGCAGGCCCACATATACCTGGTTGATGGGGTTCTGGGAGTTCTTCTACCCCCCAAGCCCGGCCCGAGGCCAGGCTTGACTTGTGAGAGTTTGGTCCACCAGGCTGTTGCTTGGAGCGGCCCGCAGGACCACATATACCTGGTTGATGGGGTTCTGGGAGTTGTTCTACTCCCCAAGCCCGGCCCGAGGCCAGGCTTGACTTGTGAGAGTTTGGTCCACCAGGCTGTTGCTTGGAGCGGCCCGCAGGCCCACATATACCTGGTTGATGGGGTTCTGGGAGTTGTTCTACTCCCCAAGCCCGGCCCGAGGCCAGGCTTGACTTGTGAGAGTTTGGTCCACCAGGCTGTTGCTTGGAGCGGCCCGCAGGCCCACATATACCTGGTTGATGGGGTTCTGGGAGTTGTTCTACTCCCCAAGCCCGGCCCGAGGCCAGGCTTGACTTGTGAGAGTTTGGTCCACCAGGCTGTTGCTTGGAGCGGCCCGCAGGCCCACATATACCTGGTTGATGCGGTTCTGGGAGTTGTTCTACTCCCCAAGCCCGGCCCGAGGCCAGGCTTGACTTGTGAGAGTTTGGTCCACCAGGCTGTTGCTTGGAGCGGCCCGCAGGCCCACATATACCTGGTTGATGGGGTTCTGGGAGTTCTTCTACTCCCCAAGCCCGGCCCGAGGCCAGGCTTGACTTGTGAGAGTTTGGTCCACCAGGCTGTTGCTTGGAGCGGCCCGCAGGCCCACATATACCTGGTTGATGGGGTTCTGGGGGTTCTTCTACTCCCCAAGCCCGGCCCGAGGCCAGGCTTGACTTGTGAGAGTTTGGTCCACCAGGCTGTTGCTTGGAGCGGCCCGCAGGCCCACATATACCTGGTTGATGGGGTTCTGGGAGTTGTTCTACTCCCCAAGCCCGGCCCGAGGCCAGGCTTGACTTGTGAGAGTTTGGTCCACCAGGCTGTTGCTTGGAGCGGCCCGCAGGCCCACATATACCTGGTTGATGGGGTTCTGGGAGTTGTTCTACTCCCCAAGCCCGGCCCGAGGCCAGGCTTGACTTGTGAGAGTTTGGTCCACCAGGCTGTTGCTTGGAGCGGCCCGCAGGCCCACATATACCTGGTTGATGGGGTTCTGGGAGTTGTTCTACTCCCCAAGCCCGGCCCGAGGCCAGGCTTGACTTGTGAGAGTTTGGTCCACCAGGCTGTTGCTTGGAGCGGCCCGCAGGCCCACATATACCTGGTTGATGGGGTTCTGGGAGTTCTTCTACTGCCCAAGCCCGGCCCGAGGCCAGGCTTGACTTGTGAGAGTTTGGTCCACCAGGCTGTTGCTTGGAGCGGCCCGCAGGCCCACATACCCACTCTGGAAAAGTGTGGCATTAACTGTGTTGTGATGTCTTTGTTTTACACAAATTATCACCATAGGAGACGGGCCTCGGGCCGGGCTGTGGGTAAAGGCTAAAAAACTGTCAAGGGTAAATCACGGAGTTGAGCTTGCCGGCACGGGCGCCGGTCAAGGGGCCGGATTCACGAAGCAGTTACGCAAGCACTTACGAACCTGTACACCTTTCCTCAATCTTTGACGCCAAGACGTTGGGCGTCTGTGACTAAGGAGATATGATTGATTGATGAAGGTTAAGCCACCCAAAAGGTGGCACGGGCATGAATAGCCCGTAAGTGGTGGCCCTTTTGAGCCATTACCAGTATCAAGAGCTGATACTGGAGATCTGTGGAGGTGCGACTGCACCCTGCGTGACGGGAGATGTCTCCCGTGAAAGGAGATATGGGTTCACAGTGACTTAAAATGTGTGGAGGGTGTGGACAAGGTGATGTCTATTATCAATCAATAGACAAACCGCGGCAGAGTTCAGAGTGTTGGAACATAAAGGACAAAATTACTGCATCTTTGTAGTCCTCCCATGTGCAGGCGATGAGTCACAATAACGGGGCTAAAGTATGTTGACCAGACCACACACTAGAAGGTGAAGGGACGACGACGTTTCGGTCCGTCCTGGACCATTCTCAAGTCGATTCCTCCCACAAATTCCTCCCACATCTTGAGGTTATCTTGAGATGTTTTCGGGGCTTCAGTGTCCCCGCGGCCCGGTCCTCGACCAGGCCTCCACCCCCAGGAAGCAGCCCGTGACAGCTGACTAACACCCAGGTACCTATTTTACTGCTAGGTAACAGGGGCATAGGGTGAAAGAAACTCTGCCCATTGTTTCTCGCCGGCGCCCGGGATCGAACCCGGGACCACAGGATCACAAGTCCAGCGTGCTGTCCGCTCGGCCGACCGGCTCCAAGCTACCACATAGACACACATCACAAACAATGTTCCTCCCATGTTGGTGTTGTTAATCATGCTTTGCAACATTAGAGCACAAGGATGTATGCTTTCACGTGTATTATACATTTCTTCCCACCTTTTGAAGTGAGTGGGTTAATTCATTATCTCCCTCGCCTCTCATTAGTCTAATCGTCGAAGCTTCATTTATCTCTGAAATTCTATCCCCAATACTCCGTAAAGTCAATCATCATTATTATCTCAGTGATAGTATTTCTTGGGTCATGAGTAATCTTGGGATTTTCTTGGGTCATGAGTAATCTTGGGATTTTCTTGGGTCATGAGTAATCTTGGGATTAATCTCATGTCACGATTAATCTTGGGATTTTCTTGGGTCACGAGTAATCTTGGGATTTTCTTGGGTCACGAGTAATCTTGGGATTGTCTTGGGTCACGAGTAATCTTGGGATTTTCTTGGGTCATGAGTAATCTTGGGATTGTCTTGGGTCACGAGTAATCTTGGGATTTTCTTGGGTCATGAGTAATCTTGGGATTAATCTCATGGCTTCATGTTGTACCTTCTCCGAGTTGTTTAGTCTGTCTTGACGAACACAAGACAAGACAGGGGCAGCACAATAAGAGATCTCACAGTAAGTCGTGTGTTTACCATTTGAATGTGAACTATAGAATATAATTAATACTTGTGTACTGTGTAGTTTTGTGAGTCCCTTCGTATAGACGGACCTCGTATAGACGGACCTCGTATAGACGGACCTCGTATAGACGAGAGTGGATGCTAAGCTACTCTTATCATTTTGAGATGTACTTCATTTTCTCAGTAAACTTAAATTTAAACTTAGGAGCTACTGGTGACGGTACGGTTACTTGTGCGAGGCTTCAGGCCCCGGTCACACTCGAGGGAGGCTTCAGGCCCCGGTCACACTCGAGGGAGGCTTCAGGCCCCGGTCACACTCGAGGGAGGCTTCAGGCCCCGGTCACACTCGAGGGAGGCTTCAGGCCCCGGTCACACTCGAGGGAGGCTTCAGGCCCCGGTCACACTCGAGGGAGGCTTCAGGCCCCGGTCACACTCGAGGGAGGCTTCAGGCACGGTCACACTCGAGGGAGGCTTCAGGCACGGTCGGCCTAGTCATTTCTGTAGTGATGGTTCATCGCTAACCACCTGAAGGTGACCAAGGCTCCTTGAGGAGCAGGGTAGGGTGAGTACTGCTAGTACTCACCTCACCTAGTTGTGCTTGCGAGGGTTGCGCTTTGGCTCTTTAGTCCCGCCTCTCGAATGGTTCTGATCTTATCATAGTCGGATGACACTGGCACAATGCAGGATACAGTTACACTATAGAACAAAAAAGCAATGTAAAGGATCCAGTAGTAAGAACATAAGAACATAAGAACAAGGTAACTGCAAAAGGCCTATTGGCCCATACGAGGCAGCTCCTATCTATAACCACCCAATCCCACTCATAGTAATCATGTCGGAAAACCTTATCTTTACAGAACACCATAAAGTAGCTGTCACAACTGCAAGAAAAATGACAGGTTGGATATCAAGGACCTTCCAAACAAGGGACGCCATACTAATGATACTTTTTAAGACTCTAGTGCTCTCTAGGGTGGAAATTGAAATTGAAACCAGTTTATTGAGGTAAAATACACACAAAGGGATGAGGTAGTTCAAGCTATTCTCACCCCGTTCAGTACATCGTGTTAATACATACATAGACACACATCACAAACAATAAACATATTACCAAACATTCTGAGAGATAAACATATACATTTCCTCCTTTACACAAGCCAGGGGGAATATTGTTGAATTCTTAACAGCCCCATTCAGGGCCGGAGAAGTTGCTGACCTAGAGAGCGTGCAAAGATCCTTTACCGCTAGAATCCACTCGCATAAGTCATATTAATTATTGGGACCGATTAAAAGTTCTAAATCGGTATTCTCTAGAGCGCAGGTGTGAGGGGCCTCTACCATGTTGTCCGGGTTATCTTGAGATGATTTCGGGGCTTACCTTCCCCGCGGCCCGGTCCTCGACCAGGCCTCCTTTTTGTTACACACCCCCAGGAAGCAGCCCGCAATAGCTGTCTAACTCCCAGGTACCTATTTAACTGCTAAGTAACAGGGGTATCAGGGTGAAAGAAACTCTACTCATTTGTTTTCGCCGTCACTGGCAGCTGTTTCGACAGGCGAGTGTTTCAA
This sequence comes from Procambarus clarkii, assembly GCF_040958095.1. Taxonomy (NCBI): domain Eukaryota; kingdom Metazoa; phylum Arthropoda; class Malacostraca; order Decapoda; family Cambaridae; genus Procambarus; species Procambarus clarkii. The sequence continues at coordinate 5,601,745 of NC_091221.1, read as the reverse complement.
AACTAGGGCCAGATTCACGAAGCAGTTACGCAAGCACTTACGAACGTGTACATCTTTCCTCAATCTTTGACGGCTTTGGTTACATTTATTAAACAGTTTACAAGCATGAAAACTTGCCAATCAACTGTTGTTATTGTTATAAACAGCCTCCTGGTGCTTCGGAGCTCATTAACTGTTTAATAATTGTAAACAAAGCCGCCAAAGATTGAGAGAAGATGGACAGGTTCGTAAGTACTTGCGTAACTGCTTCGTGAATCTGGCCCCTGGCTTTTGGATCGTCCTGGAGTACTCGACTGACTCGCCTCGTCTCAAATTCCTCGATTTTTGAATTCGCGTTTCTGATTCTTCCATAACACGTGATTTTTTACTTAAATTTTTAAAAGTTAGAAAACTGGAATTACTCCCAATTAGTGATTATTTTCAACTTGACTACCAATTAGGAAGCACAATGACAAAAGTAATGTCGAATCTGGATTTGTGCTATTGAGTCTACATATAGATTTGTGCTATTGAGTCTACATATAGATTTGTGCTATTGAGTCTACATATAGATTTGTGCTATTGAGTCTACATATAGATTTGTGCTATTGAGTCTACATATAGATTTGTGCTATTGAGTCTACATATAGATTTGTGCTATTGAGTCTACATATAGATTTGTGCTATTGAGTCTACATATAGATTTGTGCTATTGAGTCTACATATAGATTTGTGCTATTGAGTCTACATATAGATTTGTGCTATTGAGTCTACATATAGATTTGTGCTATTGAGTCTACATATAGATTTGTGCTATTGAGTCTACATATAGATTTGTGCTATTGAGTCTACATATGAGTCTACATATAGATTTGTGCTATATGAGTCTACATATGAGTCTACATATAGATTTGTGCTATTGAGTCTACATATAGATTTGTGCTATTGAGTCTACATATAGATTTGTGCTATTGAGTCTACATATGAGTCTACATATAGATTTGTGCCATTGAGTCTACATATAGATTTGTGCTATATGAGTCTACATTTTGTGCTATTGACAATTTGTAACAATAATACATTGGTGAATAGTTTAGTAAAGATGTAATATTATTGTAAGTCTGGAGATATGTAGGTAAAGAATTGGGTACCACCTCTGGTGCAAGTTTAGGGACCCATAGCCTCGGAGAAGAAAATAAATAGTACTCAGAGAAGACCTTGTGGATCCTCACTGAGCACTTTGATATTTTCTTCTCTTGCGTTCTTGAAGGTAAATGTATTAATGCACAACATTGGTGATAACCCTGCTGGGGTGTTCCTGGGGGGGTGGGGGGTGGGGGACAGGTGGGAAGAGAAAGAACGCACAAGCAAATGGAACAGTATGAATGAGACGAGTTGGGTGTATCTTTGTATTGGTCTTTGATGTTTGGAGCACAACGGCCCCGGGGTGTCCGCCCCCCACCCCTACCCCCGCCTGGGGTGTCCGCCCCCCCCTCCCCCACCCCCGCCCGGGGTTTTCGCCCCCCGCCGCCAGACCCGGGTAAACGCCGTTTATAACGAGCGGGGGGTTTATAACACCGTGTATAACACCGTAGACTGCTAGTCTACTACAGTAAGGGCGCCGCCAGCCACACCGTGAGCCCCGCGGCAGTAATGACCCTGGGGGGACAAGAAGTCTGGTGTGGGAGAAACTTGGGGAGTTATGGAAAGTTGGAGAAAGGCAGAGGTCCCTGGTGAACCCGAGGCGTGACCCTGGTCTCCGCGCCTCCACACACACCGCCACCTGGTGGGATATATGACGGCATAGTACCAGTTTGGCTTGCCAACTCCCGCCTAACTACATAGTTTAACGTTGATGTTCCACGTTACCTTGAGGTTACCTTGAGGTGCTTCCGGGGCTTAGCGTCCCCGCGGCCCGGTCGTCGACCAGGCCTCCTGGTTGCTGGATTGATCAACCAGGCTGTTGGACGCGGCTGCTCGCAGCCTGACGTATTACTGGTATGAGCCTTTATGAGCCTGGCCTCAGGCCTCGAGGAGTAGAACAACTCCCAGAACCCTCTCCAGGTGTGCATATACTAATGATAGACCTAGTTATCATCTACCAGTGACAGGTCTAGTTATTAGTAGTTATCAAGTTACTGCTTAACAAACCTTCCAGGCGGGAGGCGAGAAGGACTCTGGAAACTGACTACAGGTAAACGACAGGCTTACCTGTAGTCGAATCAAATTACTTGTAGTACTCGACACACTTCCACTACACATAAGGGGCATAACTGGCCGACCCCTCACAGTGTTCAAATGAGAACTATCAACATCAGAGGCCCGAGACTGTTCAACACGCTTCCACTACACATAAGGGGCATAACTGGCCGACCCCTCACAGTGTTCAAGAGAGAACTATCAACATCAGAGGCCCGAGACTGTTCAACACGCTTCCACTACACATAAGGGACATAACTGGCCGACCCCTCACAGTGTTCAAGAGAGAACTATCAACATCAGAGGCCCGAGACTGTTCAACACGCTTCCACTACACATAAGGGGCATAACTGGCCGACCCCTCACAGTGTTCAAGAGAACTATCAACATCAGAGGCCCAAGACTGTTCAACACGCTTCCACTACACATAAGGGACATAACTGGCCGACCCATCACAGTGTTCGAGAGAACTTGACAAACACCTCTAAAAGATACCTGATCAACCAGGCTGTGACTCTCACGTTAGGCTGCGAGCAGCCGCCCCCAACAGTTACAAGCAATCGTCTTGGAGTAGAACAACTCCCAGAACCCCATCAACCAGGTAACCAGGTAGCTTGGTTGACCCGTCCAGCAACCAGGAGGCCTGGTCGATGACCGGGCCGCGGGGACGCTAAACCCCGGAAACACCTCAAGGTAACCTCAAGGTAAGAATTGTCTTCACGGTATTGTGTGTCATATAGCGACCACAATGACGAGGGAAGGGGGGGGGAGGATGGAGCTAATTAACCCATCTGGATAAAGAATAGAAAGAATAAGAGTGGGTTTTACTGTAGTTTTCTCGGGACAAGAGTTCTGTAATCCTACTGTGCCACTGGGCGCTGTCCTGTCCGGTTTGACCCCCCCTATTGTTGGTGGCCAACCTCGGGTCATATGCTTGGTGCTACGGTGAAGTACCTTGTGTGTGTGTGTGTGTGTGTGTGTGTGTGTGTGTGTGTGTGTGTGTGTGTGTATGTGTGTGTGTGTGTGTGGTGGGGTTAGGCTTGGTGTTGACACTGGCGACCCCGTTACAAGCCATCGTCTTGCATTACATATACTTAATTTAACATTTCCACACATGTATAGGTCGCTCTCACAAGTCATTTCCCCCTCTCTCCCTCTCCTCTCTCAGCTCTCCCTCACTCTCCCACCCTCCACCAGGTGAAATGATGTCCGTGAGTGAGGTCAGACGCGCGCGCGGGCGCACCTTGTGCCTTGTTCCATTACCCGAAGTCAAAATAGGTCATTGTGCAGCGACCGTCCCGGAAATAGACCCGGAAACTCCACGGTCACACAAATGTTTTGGTAATTGTGGTGTGAGAATCTTTTTAGGTTTACGACTGTGCGAAATATTTTTTTTGCGACAGTGGCGGCGAAGGAGTTTGGCCGCGGCGATGTCTTAGGTCTTGACTGTATGGGTGTTACTCCCTTGTCAATCATTTCGTCATAACCAGCGGTAAAGTAAATGATCAATAAATAAATATATTAGTATATTTTGGTAGCAGTCTTTCCTGTAGACATATATTATTAAATATGACCGAAAAAGTAAGATTAATAATTCTAACACGAATTTATAAAGATAACACGAAATAAAATGAATTTTGGAGAACTGATTTTTCAATTACCATCGACAGTGAAAAGAAACATAAGAAATATTGAGAAAATTCGTGTTGTTAATCTTACTTTTTCGGTCATATTTGATAATTATATATATATATATATATATATATATATATATATATATATATATATATATATATATATATATATATATATATATATATATATATATAACGTTTTACATGATAAAAAACTATTAGAAATAAACATAAGCACAAAAAGAGTGTTTGGCGTGGTTTTGAGTAGTTCAGAATTTGACCTATTGTAATTACGTGGCTGTGGAGGAAATGGACTTACCTGACTGTGGTGGTGGTGGTGAGGTCACTCTACAAGACGAAGCTAATCTTCAAAATAGTCTTGTGTGGACTGACAAACATTAAAGCAAAAAAAGAGTATTATTCAACCAAATCAAACTTATCCCCCCCCTAAGACACTGTTCTTGCCCCCCCCCCACCCACCCACCCCGCTAAGCCTTCATCCTGTCTATCAAAGAACGTCGCTTTTCGCACGTATGCGTCACATAAGGCTAAAAAGTTGTACTAGAAAATGGAAGCGGCTGGCGAAAGTGACGTACTGTCCCGTTTTCTGTTGTGGGTCCTCTGGCAGGTTAGACCACACTTTAAATTGACCGTTTTCTAGACGTTGGGAAAACCTTAGAAGGACGGGCTGCATCCTCATACACGAAAGACACAAATACAATGCGGATCTTCGTGTCATCCTTCACAGATAGCACAATTAACATGACAATTGATTTACAACAATTTCAAAGCTACAATCATAGATAAAACCTCCCATTGAGCAACAAAAAAATCGTATGTTTTCAACAGTGATAAATTCCAGATACTTAAGTATAGAAAAATTACGAATTTAAACGGAATTCATCATACAGTGTACAATCAGATCTTCTCATATCTTGTGTAAAGGATTTGGGAAGAATATCAGACGTATGCTGGTTACGTAGAGCCTAATATGTGGGCTGGTTACATAGAGCCTCTCCCTCAGGCAACTACACCGTACTCTACTCCCAGGGGAACTAGGCTCTATGCTAATTTACTGTAAGATTCTGAATCCTGGCAGCAGCTCGATGCTCTATTGAAAACCAGGCAAAATATGTATACAGTAGAATTACCAGACCTGAAGATCGGTTACCAATATTAATTGGCGTGGGAAGATAATTTTTTTGGGGGGTGAGGCCCCCCAGGGTCCAACCTGTGGCAAGCCGTCTTGTTGATAGGTAAAGTGTAAGTCAGAACAATATGCTAAGGCCAAAAAACTGTCCTACAAGATAATGGGGGCGGCTCGCGAAATTGATATAATGTCCCGTTTTCTGTTTGTGGGGTCTTCTGGTAGGCTAGGATAAGGCACTTTTATTTAGACAATTTCTTGACATTGGAAACGTTTAAGTTAACGAAACGTTAAACTGAACGCTGGAACAAATCCGTTCAATATTTGTTACTTAGGTACAGAGTATCATTTGGGCCTCACTCGAGTATGAACATTTTGAACAACTTTAAGGCTTCTAATGGTTCCTGTTGCTTGGCTGCCTGCGGCTTCGAGTTAACAAAAACGTATTATATATATTTTTTTCACCAGAGTGACTGGCCATGCTGGCGCAAAAAAATGCCCCAAACATTTTTCAGGTACACCGAAACTGCATCGCATTCCTCTATAGCGTTCACACGTAAAGGAATTCCCTTAAAAAAATGCGTAAGCGTGATGGCATTACTAAGACTCCATCGTGGTGTATTGAATGACCGGCTTCTCCACACTGTTGTGTAGAGTTCCCAGTCACTGTTGTGTAGAGTTCCCAGTCACTGTTGTGTAGAGTTCCCAGTCACTGTTTAGTGACCGGGGTCGGCTGGGAGGCTTTGTTGTGTTGTGCAGTTGTGTCGAAACAACTTTTTTTTTCACTGATTTAGCGATAATTATCGTGGTTGTGTAGCTTACTATAGAGTTTATTGTTGGATTACGACCGTGAGAAATTGTTCGAGAGAGAGAGAGAGAAACTTAACGTCATAGTGGATATAATGTATACTGCTCGGGCCTGGGGAGTAGTACTACTGTTAGAACCCATTACTCTGGGTATACTCCTGGTATACTTCGGGTCTCAGTCAAAATTTGAATGTTTGGTAACCTAAGCTGCACGAGATGTCACTTTTTTTCCTTGCCGTTACCTGTATATTTTGGGGTGAGAGGGGGTAAAGGTGGTGGAGAGGAACAGGAGAAGGTATAAAATGTGGACATGTTAAATTGTTTTTGTCCAGCCAAAGCTATTTGTCCAACTAGACATTTCCAATAGTGAGTGTTAGGACAGCAGGCGGGCTGTCCGCCATGCTGACACGTTTGTGAGGTAGCTTGGAATTCTCTTCATAGGAAAGCAAGTGTTTGCAAGGTTCTTCACATGTACTACACAATATATGGATGTCCATAGATGAATGCTTGTGTTCGTATACGCTCAGATGCTCGTGTGCTTGTTCGTTGCGTTTGCAGGGTAGTAATTATCTAAGTGTAGTTACAGGATGAGAGCTACGCTCGTGGTGTCCCGTCTTCCCAGCACTCTGTCATATAACGCTTTGAAACTACTGACGGTCTTGGCCTCCACCACCTTCTCCCCTAACTTGTTCCAACCGTCTACCACTGTTTGCGAATGTGAATTTTCTTATATTTCTTCGGCTTCTGTGTTTATCTAGTTTAAATCTATGACCTCTTGTCATAGATTCTTTATACCGTGTGAGTTTGTCGTCTGTATATCATATTGGAATTGTATATTTAGAGAGCTTGGTTCCCTTGAGTAGATCAAAGTTCACGGGCTGCTAGCGGGCAGTGAGGCGTCTGTAGCCTGACACTGGCTGAGGCTACAGCACACACTGTAGCCTCAACCATGCCAGATTTGGATCTGGCAGGGTTGCCAGTTCCAAATTGCTGAAAGTAGCGAGCTGACGGTCTAAAAGTAGCGAATTTGCAATAAGAGTAGCCCAATTTTTTGTTTGGTGACTGATACGGGTTTCAAAGTAATATATTTTAATACATAGAGTACACTACAGGATTTTAATGGTTATATTACCTCCATGTCTTCACAGTTGAAGATTATCTAGATCTTCGTCTGCATTCACAACCTCGTTCTTGTATATGGCAGATTGTTATTTAAGTTTTGACATGCGTGGTTAAAATGACGAGAAAAGAGTTTCGTTTTCTTAAAAAAAAAATGATTCTCAAGATTGATGTCAAAACCTAAAATCCCATTCGATTTCTCAGTTTAGTTTTCACAGATGTTACCCTGTAAAATACCTGTTCAACCAGGGCATTACTGTATATTTTAAATGCAAACTCAGCGAGGTCAATCAGTATGGGATCGCCAGCAGCGTTCTTGACATGTAACTTCACATGAGGTACTTTGAGCTCTGTAATTACTTCATACACTCAGGAATATTGGAAGATATTCGTGTGCTGTATCCAGATTTTGCTAGTGGGGGGGGGGGGCTTAAATTTTATGTTCTCGCCTGATTTTTAGTCAAAGTTGATTTATTTTTGTATTAAGGCTGGTATTTTCTCCTCTGGTTCCATGGATGACTAACCATCCTGTGAGAGGGGAATATTAGACGAGCTTATAGCTAATTTTTTTTTTATCTACACTGTGTAATCTTTTATATATAATAGATCTTTTATATAGAATTTGTCCCTCAGAAATGTTGGACCAGTCACTTAATAACAGTAAGCGCCACTAACTTTCAATTTCACTGAGCTTAGACTGGTCAGCTGGTACTAAAGTAAGTTCTGAAAATGGTGGCCGTGTGTGGCTAAGGCATATGCTAGGTGACCGATTTTTCACCTTGTTGAAAGTTTCAGCATTACTAGGAATACGAGAAAGCTGTTTGCAAGCTGTTCACTAAAAAATTATGGCATCTTTCTTGAATGTTTTGAAACTTTTCCTGAGTTATAAAATTGTTTTGTCCGTTAATGGTCAGAAGTGTTGAAAAGTCATAACAAAATTCCACTGTTTCCCTTGGAGTCCAAATTAACATGAAGCTTTGCATGATGATGAACGAATCTTCTGAACATTCCAAGAGTGAAGTATTCTAAGTTAGTGTGAAGGCTACACTGATCTGCTTAATATGTTCAAGTTGATTTATCCTTTAAAAATCATTTAGGATTGGTTTGAGATGTGATGAAGCTGCCAGGTTCACTGCTAATCCACTCAAATGACATTCATTTGATTCTTGGAAAAACCTAGAGAGAAACTTAATAGTTACAGTAGGTAACAGTGTGATGTCACTTAACATAAACAGTACTCGGGATGAAGTATTAGTGGCAATTAAGGTTAGGAAATCTATGGCCCCTGGGGATGGGTTGCCTTGCGGTTACTTTTTCTCTCGAAGGTTCCTAGAATCAACGTCCCCAAGGGGCCGGTCCCTAACCAGGCCTCATGCGGTAAGTGGTCTAGTCAATCAGGCTGTTGGGCGCGGCTGTGATTTGTACACATTACATTATAAAAGCATTAATAATCATAGAGTTCTTAACATTAGTAGCTCAAATTAGCCCAAAAAGTAGCGAAATTAAAAATGTGGGTGCGGGGCTCTCAAAAGTAGCACAATTCGCTACTTGTAGGAGGTCTTCACCGTGGCTGAGGGAGGGGCCTGTTCACCTCGCCTCCCCCCCCCCCCCCCCCACTCCCTTCCCAATAAATAGAAACCTCCCTGATCTATAACCACAGTAGTGAGTCGATAGTTTCAGTAGTTGCATAGAAGGCGTGTCTACTGTCCCCAGCGGATAATAAGTTGTGAACCTAATCTATGGGAGGTATTGCTCTCTGTCTCCATCTTACGATCTCGCACCTTCATCTTTTTGTCCTCCCAGCCACCTCCATACCCCTCTTTCTTTCATTATTTTCTGTAAATTTTAGAATTTGTTCAGTTAAATTTATTCTGATCTGACTTCAGTATATTCCCTGCTAAAGGTGGCCATCACGGGAAACCTCGTGGTTAGTCTGTAATCAACGTCACTATGTACTGCTAATAGTTCACCACTATTTCACTAGTCAGTCCTATTTGCTCATTGTTAGTTGCATGTCTACTTGCTCCCCCAAGGACTGCGATGATTATTACAAGTTCTACTGAGCAAAGTGAGGGTGGCTTTTGAAACTAGGGAAATTGTACATGCTATACATAATTTTAGATAAACAACTTAAAAGAGTGTACTGTACGTGTCTTTCCAATACTATACTTAGATAATGAATAATATCAGACACTTCACAAATTCAAAGTCCGCTCTCGTGACAATTGCAATTAGTTCACTTGTGCCTTCTTATCCCTGTTGCCGCATGGAAACTTTCTTCCTCACGTGTATGCTTCAAGTACAGTACTAGTAGTAGTTTGTAGATGAAGATTACGCGAAGCCTTGAAAAGGCCTTCACTTCTTTAGAGGACATCACACTCTTTGTTTAGGACATATTTTAGTTTAAGCCACATATATTATAAGTTATTGAACTTGAAATGGTAATTAATGTTTGTGTAACAGGGTCCCTGACACGCGACCTGCGGCAGTACCTGAACACCAGGTTCCAGAAGGGCAGTGTGGACCATGAGCTCCAGAACACCATCCGCGACAATGTCTACCTTCGCACGGTCCCTGTGACCACCAGGACGCCACGCCAGGGGGAGGTCAACGGCGTAGACTACACCTTTCTCTCCAAGGAAGAATTCAGTGCTCTGCAGAGGTCTGGCAACCTCTTAGAATCTGGTGTCTTTGAAGGTGAGTTTATGTTGGGGTGATGTATGTGGTCTCTCTCTCTCTCTTGCACTAGCACGTGGCTCTTCACCCACCATTTTGCTTGCATGCCATGCATGATCCCCTCAAGTTGCATGCCATGCATGATCCCCTCAAGTTGCATGCCATGCATGATCCCCCCTTTAACTTGCATGCCATGCATGATCCCCTCAACTTGCACACTGTCTCTTGCATTTTTGCTTAATCTAATACTTATTCTGCTGTTGACTAACTACTGTATTTTTCAAATTTTGTATATAATTGTATATCACGTAATAATGTACTAGTGTTTCAAATATAGTTCTGCACTGCACTTAAAATCAAAATGTTTAACAGTAGCTGCATAACTTACTATAATCTTCTATTTATATTCTCTTTGGAAATAATTTTCTTTACACATTCCTGATTCGTGTTAGAAATTTAGCAAATGTAAAATTAGCAGACAATGCTTAGTGATTTTCACAAGATTATTTTACGTAAATTTTGGAGTTTATCTGGAAAGCACCTTCATGTATTGGCATGTGCAGGGAAACATATGATTACTGGGTCAGGCAGTCACCCCTTGGGAGCGCAAAGCTTAGAACCAATTACACATCGTCCAGGGAGGGGTGTAGCAGAACTTTAGGAAAATGTATCTTGAAATTGATTCAGTATAGCTACACCAAACTTCTGCACATATGCCAATTCAATTTCTTTTTTTATTATGCACCCCATACCCATCCCGGTGTGGTGGTGTAAAGGCACATAATTGGTTCAGGAACTGAACCCTCTAGTTCGTTTAGCTAAGCAAATAAAATTTTTTTGATGCTAGTTACAAAATTATTAATGTTATATATACATGTACACACTCTCATACATACATGTACATATGCCCTAATGATAAACGTTTGCTCCTAGTAGTCTGTGTTGCAAATGGTGCATGCGTTTGTTTTACAATGGCATTTTATTTTTGCTTTTTTACCATGAACAGTGAAGATATGTTATTGAAGCATTGAACATGTCTTGGCTCCATTCCATATACAGTAATATACACACGACTTTAAAAATGGGGAAAATGAGGGATTTATAAAAAAAAAGTGCATTGATTAGAATGTCAATATTAGGTAGATTTTATGGCTTTGGTTTCAATCGTTATTGTGCTTTATAGGTAGAGAGGGCTAGGTAGAGAAATAGAAATGATTGAACTAAAGATACAAGAATCATGCAAAATCAATGAGAGAGAAAGAACAAAGGGCCATCGGTCAAAGAGAAATCCAAAATATTTTTTCTTCTATGCAAAATCAAGAGCAAAAACTACATCTAGTATTGGGCCCCTACAAAAGGGAAATGAAACCTTCACAGATGACAAGAATGAAATAAGCGAAATATTAAGGAATCGGTACCACTGTACTGTGTTTTCAGTGAGCCACTAAACAGTACAGTCACGGTTGGTCGAGTGGTTAAAGAACCAGGTATGCCATGTGTATAGTACTCCTTGCTGTCTGGGTTCGTATCTTTCTGGGAGTGTGGAGTTTATAAATTATTAAGAGCCTCGCAGCTGAGTGGATAGCGCTCAGAGGTCGTAGACCAAATGGCCTGGGTTTGATTCCAAGCAGAGGCAGAAACAAATAAGCAAAGTTTCTTTTAAGACGGGACACCACGAGCGTAGCTCTCGTCTTGTATGACATGGATGTAATACCATCATCAAATCATATATCAGATGTCACCCTATACCCACTGGATTTTGAAGAAGCCATAGACAATATGCCTATGCACTCTGCACCAGGCCCCAATTCTTGGCACTACATACATAAAGAACTGTAAAAAAAACTATCACAGGCCCTTAACATTCTTTGGAGACGGAACCTAGATACTGGTCTTATCCCTGACACTATAAACAGCAGAGATAGCACCACTCCATAAAGGAGGAACTAAGGCAGAGGCAAAAAATTACAGACCAATAGCACTAATATCACACATCATAGCAATCTTTGAAAGAGTGCCAAGAAGCAAGATCACAAAATACATGGAATCACAGCATTTCCATAACTCGGGACAATATGGTTTCAGAACAGGGTGCTCTTGCCTGTCACAGTTGCTGGACCACTATAACATGGCGTTAGATGCCATGGAAGATAAGCAAAACCCTAATGCAATTTATGCAGGTTTTGCAAAAGTCTTCGACAAGTTTGACCATGGTGTTATTGCACACACAGTGTTCAAAAGGAATTACCAGAAAAGTAGGCAGATAGATCTACAATTTCCTGACTAACAGAATCCAGTGTGTAAAAGTCAACAAAATAAAATCCAGACCATCAACCTTGAAGAGCTCAGTCCCCCAGGGTATTGTGCTTGCCCCAGTACTTTTTCTCATTCTCATGCCAGAGAACACATGAAGAGTAGTGCCGGACCAACCGGGTTGTGGTGGACATGTGAGCCTGCGGGCTGCTCCAAGCAACAGCCTAGTGGACCAAGCTCTCTCAAGTCAAGCCTGGCCTCGGGCCGAGCTTGGGGAGTAGAAAAACTCCCAGAACCCCATCAAGCAGGTTTCATATCGGACATAGACAAGGACACAATCTATAGTACTGTATCATCCTTTGTAGATAACACAAGGATTTTTATGAGAGCAGATAACAGAGGACACAGCAGACCTCCAATCAGATGTAAATCAGGTCTTTCAATGTGCTTCAGAAAATATAGTATTTAATGAATATAAATTCCAGCTCCTGCACTATGGAAAAAATGAAAATATGAAAACAGAAAGCACTTACAAAGCTCGGTCAAATCATATAGAACAAAAAGGCAATGTAAAGGATTTGGATGTACTCGTGTCAGAAGACCTTACCTTTAAAGAACACAATCATGTAGCCGTCACAACTGCATGAAAAATGACAGGTTGGATAACAAGAACCTTTCAAACAAGAGATGCTATACCACTGATGATAATTGTCAAGATGCTAGTGCTCTTTAGAGTGGAATACTGATGCACAATGACAGCACCTTTCAAAGCTGGAGAAATTGCTGACCTGGAGAGCGTGCATAAATCATTTACTGCTAGAATCCACTCGGTAAAACATCTAAACTGTTGGGACCGACTAAAATGACTAAATCTGTATTCTCTTGAGTGCAGGCGGGAGAGATAAAAATAGTTTACACATGGAAAATATTAGAAGGGCTGATCCCAAATCTGCACACAGAAATAACTCGAACAAGACTAGAAGGCATGGCAGGATGTGCAGAATTTCCCCGTTGAAAAGCAGAGGTGCAATAGGTACTCTGAGAGAGACTGTTCAACATGCTTCAATTACTCATAAGGGGCATAACTGGCCGATCCCTCACTGAGTTCAAGAGAGCACTTAATAAACGCCTCCAAAAGATACCTGATCAACCAGGCTGTGATTCACTTGTCAGGCTGCGAGCAGCCGCATCCAACAGCCTAGTTGACCAGTCCAGCAACCAGGCCGCCTGGTGGGGACCGGGACGTTTGGCCCCAAAATCATCGCAAGGTAACTGCGATGCAAGACAGGTTGACAAACATTCCATTGGTATTGGTTGCAGCATGTTGCAAAAACATAATCAGTTGGACAAGTTAGGCCATTCAGTGCCTTGCTGTAAAATGACCTTAAAATATGACGATTTCAAATGTCTTTGAATTTTGTTTACATTTCTCAGTTTGACTTTGCAATTTAATAACTTCAGTCACACTTGTCATTACAGTAATTTAATAACATTCGTGTATTATAGTGTGATGAATAGCACTAAACCCCATGCTGCATTGTTGAAAAAAAGTTAATGTACATGTAAATGTGAGAAACGTTACAAGAGATTAGACATAAGATAACATGGGTTAGTGATAAAATGATAAGGTTAGCAATCAGTATGTATTGTGATGGAGACCCCACAAAGACCATCCTATAAAGACCTGTTGCACAGATACAATCTCGACCATGCCTTGCAGAAGGATGCACAATGTAAAGGTAGGGTACCGCGATGTGATAAATATAATAAGTTAGGAGATATAATGTGTAGCTAATTGTTTGAGAAAAAACAAACTTGTACTAATCTTATTGATAGCGTTTAATAATCACGTCAAGTATGCATGGGGTGTATGGTGTATCCTTTTCTTGCATGTGTATAAAGTTCAGGTAGGTATAGCAAAAAGCCTTTTAGATAGAGGGTATAGTACTATGATTACAGGTCATGAATATGGAGCGCCTGTGCCGTCGCCCATTTCGTCGGCTTTGCCGCAGAGACTGACTGTGGAACGTATTACAAGGCAACGGCTACAACATCAAATACCATCTACTGTCTCAAATGCCTCCAGCATGGCATCTGAAGTTCACATTAGCACTCGTGTCGAATCTCAACGTCTGCCTCCACTCCATAGTCCACGAATGGGTACCCAGCGTGAGTACCCATCTACGCCTAGTGGTGGTGATCCACTTAGTGAGCCACAAAGTGAACAAAGTTTAGGCCCTGCTGCCCTAATTGATACTACCAAAGATGGCAACCTTTCACGCTCTCTCTCTTTACCAGTGAAACGAAAACACTTTAGAAAGCATAGCTCTGACAAGATCAAGACTCTTCCCATTCGATTGTTGAAAGGTGTCCAGCGTCCCTCCCTTCTAGATTCTAACCAAAATTTAAGTGCAAATGAAATCAAGGAATATTTTATAAGACATGGAAGTCAGCGACACCGTCAAGCTGTGCATGAGGTACATGGACAAGCTTTTGTGTCTTCTGCAGAAGACACATCTGGAAAAGTGAACCGGCAAGCAGGTAGATCTGTTCAGAGATCATCTAGTCGTAGTAGAAATTCTCCTTTAAAAAACAAGAGTCTGATTTCTTTTGCTGTAGATGCTAAATATAAAGCTTCAAGCAGTGTTGTAGCACAAACCCTTCTGACACAACCTCGCATAAAACCACTTAAAAGAAATGTGTCTGATGTTGGAATATACGAGGAAGATTCAGAGGCAGACACACTTTTTGGCAGTAGTAGTGATGATGATGATAGTGGTACTCTTGTTGGCAGTGATAATCGAGACTCGCTTTCCAGTGAAGATTCAGGACATAGTGATTGTTCATCTGTTTTCTCTGATGAAACTGCTACTGAAGACACAAATATCATTCCAAGTGTGTATAGAGGCAATCCAGATGGCATATCTCAGAATAATCCTCTTTATAGACACACTTCATCTTCAGTAGAAGGTCTTTGTTTCTCTGGTAATGTAAATGCTGCTGTTGATAACTTGTCTTTATTTTCCAATGAAGAATCTGTAGATCCAGATACTCATATGATGTCCAACCAGTCTATTGAACATTCAAAGTACCATGCCTCAAATAATATAAGTTCACATACCATTGATCTGTCAGTATCGGTGAATGATCCATTGTCTCCTATGAATGGGGTCAGATACTGGATTGACCATTCAGATGTGTCTCGGAAAACTCAAATAAATAGGCACTCGTCATCAGTAGGAAACGTTACCCCTGTTGACAATAACGAGTTTGATATAATTGATAACCTCTCCTTGTTTTCAAATGAGGAATCGGTAGACCCAGTTACGGATGTAGCATCCCAACAGCCCGTAGATTGTACAATAGAATGTGAGCCAAGTAGTACAAGGCATCCAGTATCCTCAAATCTTTCATCTGAAGCACAATTTGGTAGATATCTTGTTACAAATAAAGTTGATGCAATCCAAGACTTGAAGGAGAGTAACACACACAGGACAACAGGGTCACACTCTTCGGCACCGACTCATAATGTCGACACAATAAAAGATTTGCATGCAAAGTGTAGAGTTGAACCTTGTGACGAATCTGCATTAAATCGGTCAAAGGATGCATCATCTAATAGGGTGCCCAAGGGTTTGCCAGTTGCCATGATGCAAAATAATAGCAATGTATCCTGTATATTCTCGTATGACGTGGCAGGCAATTCAGGCATTGAAAAATGCTCTGATGACATTAAAAGATGTGCTTCATCAGCTGCTAGTGGTGTACAAAAATCTAATTCTTCACATCAGATAGATATAAATCATCAGGATGCAAATTATTCTCTCACTTTTGACAAATTTTCAAAACCAACTTTAATACCAAAGAAAAAACCTGAGATTCCTCAGCGGAGTTCATCACTAAACAATGCATTAAAACAAAACAATCATAGCATGAAGTTCTGGGGAAGCAGAAAAGAAATACCTCCGGTGTTAGTTTTAAACAGTAACAACCAATTTCTGAAGAAAGGTGTCCGCAATAGTTTATTGGACGAAGGGGAAAACGCACACATTAACAAACGCGCTTCCTCAAATATCAGTGATGTGTGTTCACTTTCAACGAAGGAAAACATTTTGTCTGTTAAGGATTTAATTGATAAACATGAAGATGTGAAGAGAACTCAGACGACATTGGGTGCGATACTTGTGCCAGCTTTAAATGGAAAAACAAACCAAGAGGATGCATGTTTGGATGCTGTTCTGAACAACAAAACCAAAAAAATTGATAATTATGTGCCAAATAAACAAGATTCATCACATGCTACAACTTCAAAAAGCAAAGAAGAAAACAGTGAAGATACAAGTGAAGTTGATGCATCATTAGTAACTATTCCCAAAGAGAGGCAGGAAAACCTTTGTGAAAATGATAAAGGAAATAATTATTGCAAAGATGTTGACAAACAGGATTATCAGAATAGCCTTTTTGCACATTCATTTAATCCACAAGAACACAATAAAGAGAATATATACCAGTTTTCACTGCTTGACTCACATTTAACTGATGATTTTAAAAGTTCAGAGAAAATTATAAACATCAGTTCTTCAGCTGACACTGACTTAAAGAGTGAATTTAATTCAATTAAAGATGTAAATGATATGATTGCATCTACAGTAACTTTGAATGGAACGCCCTCTAAATTTCTGTTAAATACGCCCTCTTTCTCTGAGAAAGATGCACGTAGTCGTCGTACATCGGAGAAGAGAGTTTCAGGAAATGCATTGAGAATATTAGGGCCTACTGATAGGAATATATTGGAAGGCACAATTTTAAATGCAGATTTCCAAGAACTTTCAGACACTCTATGCAATTCTAATGCTTCAACATACATGGATACAATTCATACGCACAAAACATTAAAGGAGGATGTGGAAAAAGAATGTACATCCAGTCGGAAAATGAATAGTCTTTATTTCATCGAGCCAACTGAAGGGAAAGTGAGTGAGTTTTACAACAAAGATGAAAGTATAAATGATGCATTATGTAAAACATTTGATAAATCTTCATTTAATAATATTAAAACTAGGCTAGAAAGACATGTAGAAGCATCCTGCAAAAATGAACAAAGCTTCAGTGAAATAGTTTTAGACAATACTAATGAAGAAATTCCAAAGAAAAAAAACACCGATACTTTTAGGCGGGGCAGACAGAAAGATCCTATAACTAATGTAGATAATTTCCATGAAAGTGCTTCAATTAATCATACTTTGGGAAATAATATTGGTGACCAAATAACATTCCTGCAAACTGAAAAAGGTTCACATAGATTATTGCCAACCACTGAAGAAAGTAAAGTATCAAATCCTTGTGTTGAAAGGAACATTAATGATAATGTAAAAGATAGCTGTAAGAACCCACAAAGCATTAGCAATGTTAAAGAGAGAGTCCCAGAGTTTTGCTCGAAAGAAACTGTAAATCATGGTTTGAATAATGGTCACTCATTAAGTGTGAAAAGTTTGGTTAATGTGCACGAGAACCACATTCATAGTTATATAGAATCGCTCACATCGTATAAGTCTCGTTCTTTAACAAAAACGGCTTCTCTTCCATTACAACACAAACACGAAGGCTCATTAAAAGCACAGTTGTCAGACAGTACATTACTAGGTGCAAGACAGAGACCAGAAGGTTCAGAGAAGACTTCATATTGTAATTCCATAATAGAAGAAAAGCATAAAACCAGTCAATCCTTTCTGGGTCTTAATGCTAGCATTGTTAATGGTAAAGGCAATGCCTCCGAAATGGAAATAAGGCCAACTGAATCATCCAGATTGTGCCAAAGTGGCATCAATGTTTCATACAATGAAGTGGCAATTTATCCCCTTTTATCTCAAGTTAATTCCAAAGACAGCAGCCCAAGTTCAAACAATAGGTTAACTGATGCTTCAGAGGGACTAGAAACTGAAGATCTGGGGGAAGGGAAAGAGTTGGACCAACGACCACGGCCACCTCCAGAGAGAACGTTATTCATCAGCAGAAACTCTCCAACACGGTTTAGTTTGATTAAAAATCCTCGAGATAAAGAAGAGCGTGCTTATTCTAGGTGCATGCCAGTCAAGGCTCCTCGCAGATCTAAAATGAAAGAGCGGCATGAATTTAATAAGGAACCTAATATGAATTATAATGGACGTCAGCGTACCCCAGTGATTGAGTTTAGTGATGGCACAGAAAATGAAAGAAGTTATATTGAAAGGTTCTTGAATTCAAAATATGACAATTATGCTAAAATTTGCAATGAGACTTATAACCACCAAACTTTACAAACTACTGAGCATTACAGTTCAAACTCTCTACCAAATGGCTTTGGGTCTTCACTACTATCTGGTAATGGGAATGGAACAGGTACTTGTTAATGCTTTTTAAGTTAATATATTGTAATAAGTTTAGTGCACATTATAGTTTGATTTTTAGCTAATGTCTTGCGCATGTTTTATCTTAACATGAATCTTGCTACTAAACAGTGCCTCCATACTTTCTGCATTTGCTTGATATCACAGTTTTTAGTGAAATAATTGTAATATTGGTCTATTCTATATAATTAATTCGAATACTGCTATGTATTATAACACATTTTATCGAAAATAAAATCATCTTGCTAATGTTTTTAATATACAGGTAACCACTACGGTACTCCTAAACCACCATCATTACCACCTGATCATTTGGCTCGGGGGTCAGCAGGCACTGCTGTCTTACCTGGTGCCCATCCCAGCTCAGAGGGCAAACGTAGACGTAACCGCTCCAATGTAGAAGCAATGGCTGCCAATACCACCAGTACAGATATTCCTCCCGAGCCTCCCAGTCATCCATATTCATCAGGGACACACTACGGCCCTCCTGGCATGCCCCAGAGTATGGTGGCAGAAGAGGGTGGGGTTCAGCTTCAGCCCCCAGATTCACCGACGGCTGGAGAGTTGGGTCCTCTACCATTTAACTGGGAGAAGGCTTACACAGAAAATGGAGAGCCATATTATATCGAGTGAGTATTAAATGCCTATCTGATGTATTTGTTACATTACAGAATATTACAATTGTTAAATTGTATTGGGAATATGCATTAATTTAACTTATTGATTAATTGAACTAGAGCACCATAATTGCCATTTACTGTAGTGTACAGTTAGTAATAATAATAATAGGGGGGATATG